>NC_061497.1:24547057-24622057 GCF_022539355.2 Hippoglossus stenolepis | reverse complement strand
GGGGCCCAGACCTCCAGGGGCCACAGACCTCCAGGCTTCTATACTACTTCATTAATTGCCACCATCTTTACTGTTGTGGTGACGAGTTCTTAAAACCTAAATTGTTGTATATAGAATTTTTTCAAAGTTGTATTTTATGAAACAATTTCTATTTCTATTTGAGCAAAGACAGAAAACATCTCGTGTTGTTCCATCAAATAGAAAACCGTTATTTCTGCCATTATTTGTGGACTTTCTGGGTTTAAAATTAAAAAAATTATAATTATTTTCTGTCATTCAAATAATAATTTAATAATTTCAGGTCCCCAGATTCCTGATGTTGTTGGATAACGACTCGATGACCTGAGACGCCGAGTTTCTTTGAACATTTACACAGATTGTGGTTAAAATAAAATGATAAATATAGTATATAAATAGTTTATTTCTAACAATTAAAAGACACAAAAACACAACTCGTCTTTGCCTTAAAATATATTTCAGAATTAATGTTTACATTCACAAATACTATTGAAATTAATTCATTTACATTTTAAAACAACCTGTTTACTTTATAATTTAATATTTTGACTTTGCACTTTATTCTTCACTGTGTTACCATGGTGACATATTGAATTATAATGACGTTTCAGTGACTTTAAATATTTACACTTATGGAAATAAAAAAGTTGACAGACACAATATTACGACATTCAGATCAATGAAAGAAAATGATCAGTATGGATAAATCATTTCTTTCTGATTAAGGAGGACGTCACCAGTGGTGTTTTATAAAAGCCACAGTTTAAACCATGTAAATATTCTTATACAGTTCAATAAAAATATAACTTCAAAAAGGTTCAGAGAAGAAAACACAGAAAACTTGTTATTTAAGTGGATTATTCCCTTTAGGAGTAAACAGTCACTGCTGCTTGTACCTGAAGTGTTTTCATTTCAAGAGAAATGACACAGAAAGGATTTGTTCTGTTATATAATAATTACTGTTATAAATTTGAACTACATTTGTTCTTGAAATCAAATACAAACTATTTTAAATTTGTCATCATCTACGCTTCATATATCGACATTTGGCTGAAATTCAGATTTTGATTTCAGGAAAACAACCAAAATATAGAGGATCAGTTTTCTCTGTTTTCTTGCTACAGAAGCTGTTTGTTCCCTTTTTATATCCACAGGTTCGACTAAAGAAGACAAATACACAATACAACTTCAATAGAAACCACATGTTTGTCAAAAAGATTCTAGACAAAGTCAAAAGTGACACAAACATCTGGAGGATTTTTGAATAAAATTTGATCCCAAAGACTTTTCATTGAGTTTTTTTCCCTCAAATATAAAAATACTCTGGATGTTAAAGTTTTTCATCAAACTGATGACGAACGTTCTGACGGATTTTAACTACCTGAGAAAAATGACATTTAAGTTCAAGACAAAAACCGATGTTTAAACTGGAATCGACACGAAACACTTCATCTCTTATTGTTCTATTTCTTATTGAAGTGAAATCACTTGTTTGTCTCATTTCGATTCTTTTTAAATCGGAGTCGGTTTCAAATCATGTCCTGGTGTCGTAAGGCACAATCCAAGTTGTGTTCGAAAATGTTCGAAAATGTGCTGATTCCGAAACATTTGAAGTTTTGTCTCCATCATAAACGATTCAAAGTGAATTACACGAGGTTCAGGAGAAACACGTGTTTGTGGTCGTTCAGGCGTCGTTCAGCTCCGACCTCGTACGACTCATCCCGTCAAACCACCACCGCTGTTAGTGAGTTAGTTCGTAGACATGCCGGAGCTTTCCGAAGAGTTCTTCTCTTCAACTCGACCGTCCGCTCGTGTCTCCGTCTTGTCTTCCATGATGCTGGTGATTTGTCCGTTTGAATTAGCTGGTTAAAGGTAAACGACTCCTGTGCCAACGTGGACGAGCCGGCCGACCTCGTCCCGGCGTGGTCACATGTAGATGTGGTGGAAACGTGTGGACATGTGTGGTGTTAGGTCAGGTCCTGGACGTCCAGCAGCATGGCGTCCTGCTTCGTCCTCAGCTGGTCTCGTACCAGCAGGTGAGCGACCAGCTCCGAGCTCAGAGCTGCAACAAAACCAACGACATCCAAACCAAGGTCAGCAGGACAAAGAGCCTCCACAGGGGGCGCCACCGAGCCGAAGGGACTGGGGCTGATCAGAGTGAATTCAACAGCTGTTCATGAAACTGATTCACTGTGTGTGTGTGTGTGTGTGTGTGTGTGTGTGTGTGTGTGTGTGTGTGTGTGTGTGTGTGTGTGTGTGTGTGCTCTTGTACAGCTATCTTTGTGAGGACCAGTTTGAGTCTACAACCTACGGAGAGAGGACCTTTGGCCGGTCCTCACTTTGTGACCCCCCCCCCCCTTTAATGGACTGTTTGGGGGTTAAGACCTGGTTTAAGGGTTAGAATCAGGTTTAGGTTTTCTTAGTTTGGATGGTTAGGGTTAGGGAATGCATTATGCCAATGGGTGTCCTCACTAAGAAGCTGTACAAACGTGTGTGTGTGTGTGTGTGTGTGTGTGTGTGTGCACGTACCGTGCACTTCCTGTTGAAGTGACGCTCTCGAGCTGCTGAGCTGCTGCACTGAACACTCATCCAGCTCCCAACGCTCCAGATGTTTACGCCTGGCAACAGTGCTGCTGCCGGCCAGATGCTGCAACACACACACACACACACACACACACACACACACACACACACACACACACACACACACACACACACACACACACACACACACACGTTGATAAATCCAGATGTGTCCAGGACATGTGTAGTGATTCATTATATTATTGGTAATTATTGATCAATACAACTGAGAAGTAAACATAATATAAAGAAATATATAATATAATGGGGATAACAATAATTTCATGAACTTAATAAATAATTCTGGGTCTAATTGTTTGACTTATTTAACTTAAAGGTTCAGTTTGTAAGATTCAGGTGAAATCTGAAATATTGTTAGAAACTGAATGTAAAATAATCCTAGTGATGTTTTCACTAGTTTCATCTAAATTATACAAGTTGTTGTTTTCTTTATGCTAGAGTGTGTGAAGGGTGTTCCGCTGCAACATGACACTTCACCACTAGATGTCACTACATTCTACACACTGAACCTTTAAGACTTTTTAAAACCTCCTCAGACCTTTTTCTCCAGACCTGCATCTACATCACTTTTTGTTATTCGTTTTGTTCTCGTTCCTCTTTTCTCTCCTTTCACCTGCTTCTCCTTCTGTTCCGCCAGCAGTTCATCTCTCAGCGTCCTCAGAGCGGTGGCCACTTCCTGTTTCAGCCCATTGCGCTCTGTTCCCATGGCAACCTGAAGGAGACATAAGGTCAGAGGTCAGATGAAGGCGAAGTCAGCACATCTGAAACAACAGCTCAGATTAGAAATAAGAAGAAAACTAAAACAAGCCTGGCTTTTATAAATGTGACATTAAGTTAGGTTCAAGTTTTCTACGACTTCCTGTTCTCTGACTCAATACAAGTTTAACATCATGATGAAATGAAGACAGATTGTTAAACAGTTCCCTGTGTTTTCTGATTTCACTCATACTGTATTTTATTTTGAAAAACTTAATATAACATTTAACATTTGACAAATTTAAGCTTTTCTTCAGTGTCTGGTATCAAAAAGCATCTGGATGAGGTTTCAGACTCGTCTGTGTTTGTGTGGCTCAGTGTCGATTGTCCTGCCGCCCAGCAGGAGGCGGTGGTGCACCAGGAGAAACCCCTCTGACCTTTAACAGCTGAGGAGCGACTTGGATTCAGACACAGTTTAAAGTTTGTCTCTGTCATGAACAATATATTTGTGTGAAGGTTCAGCTGCTGTTTTCACGAGGACAGATGTGGACAGATGTGTTTTTCACCAAATCACATTTCAGCCTCAAAAGCTTCTTTTTACATCTGAGCATCAACAACACGTGACGAGACTCCGACAGAGAATCTGCCTGGTGATAAAGATCCGGAGCCTCGGTCGGCAGAGAAGGGAGCAGTGACTTGTTAAAGAGACGACAGGAAGTGACATCACCTTTTGGTTGCTTCCATCGTCCTCGTCTTCACTGTCGCTGCTGTTGATGAAGCAAAGCTGCAGGTTCCTGTGGTTGAGGAACCTGAGGACAGAACAGGAGCAGAACTGAGTCCACGTGTACAGAACATAGACAAAGATGGAAACATCCAACGCCCCCTGGAGGCTGACTGCAGTACAGGTCATAAACATTATTTTAGGTAGATTATATAATAATTAATAAACTGAGATGTTCTGAGACCCGCAGCCTCCACAGAACAAACATCACAGCTGTGCGTTACCGTGACGTGACGACAGCCACTCTACACCTTCTCAAGTCTCCCTCCTCTTCCTCCCAGACGTCTCTCCACACTCCCCCCTGACTCTCCTCCTTCCTCACCCCTGTTCCCCTCTGCAGGAACACAGGACAACACAGGTTTTATGATGAAATCTCAGCCACATCATCCGACAACACATGGAATAAAACTCTAAATAGATTCAGAACATCTTCATCATCAGGAAAACACTGACAGATGAATAAATCATGGATTTGTGCGTAAAAGCAGCAGAACTGATCAAATCAGAAAGAAACAGGTCCGAGTGTGAGCAGAAATCTGATCTGAGGCCTGACGTTTGTTTCAAATCACTGAGAGTGAAAATGGACATCTGTCCATCACGGCTCTTTATGTTCGTTTTGACTCTTTTTTTTCAGACCTGTACTGAAGTTCCTGAAATGTTCCTCACATGTTCCTCACATGTTCCTCACATGTTCCTGGCATGTTCTGGAGGTTCTGGATGTGAGAACAAATGTCTGAGTCAGTGTCTCTGGACATGTTCTGGATCTTCTCCTGCAGCCTCCTAGTAAAATGTGTGTAACATGTCAGAGTGAGTCCATGTGAGGAAACAGCAGGACAATGTCCTGAAGCTTCCCAGAGAGCGAGTGGACGTGTTGATGAGGTTTCTAACACGTGACGGACGTGAAGCTGGAAGAACACAAACATCTCAGGATGAAGAAGAGGAGCCGTACACGTAGAAGACGAAGACGTCCACTTGGAAACACGAGGAGGTTCCAGATCTTTTGGTGATGAGGGCCGACGCCGGTGTGGATGAGCTGTAAACAACAACACTGATCTTTCCACAGCAGAGTTTATACGTCATGTCCGGCCTCCTGCTGCTCTACAGGCTCCGCCCCTGCTGCTCTACAGGCTCCGCCCCTCGCCTGATGTTCCCACATGTTCCTGTTTGAACGAGTCGGGACCCAACAACCTGCTGCTGCTGCTTCACAAACACTAACTACAGGAAAGTTCATATCAGAAAACATCTTCTGTGTTCGTTGTCTTGTCAAAGCTTCATGTTTACACTCTCCAGGAAGGCGGTACAACGCAGAGGTTTATGGGAAATGTAGTCTGTGAGATAACTGCTCTCTGACTCAAACACTGAAGAAACATCATCTGGTAAATTCCACCACTCTAGTTCACAGCTGACCTTTGACCTCTCCCTCCTCTCCTGCTCCTGTTTCTCCAACTCAGCGATCCGCTGGCTCAGGTCCTCCCAGTGGATGATGGGAAGGTCCTGGTAGTCCACAGGAGACGCCACTGCCACGTGAGGATGAAGCTGCTTCTCCTCCTCCTCCTCCTCCTCCTTCTCTTCAGCCGTCTCTTTCTCTCCCTCCATCGAAAGCTCTGCAAACAACAACAGAACAAGATTCAAAAATAAAGAATGAAAAAAATCAAGAGACAGAAAAGCTAAAGTTTTCAAAACTACTTTTATGTGATTTATCTATATTTGATTTATGAACAATGATTAAATACAAGCGCTCATCAAGTAAAATATATGTGATATTAATCTTTAGGCCTTGTTCTGATGTATGTGATTTGTCCTTTGTATTGATTCTTACAGATGTAAGTAAGAACATTTACTTCAGTACACTTTCTATCTGTCTCTTCTCTCAGTATAAACCAGTTTGGGTTTAAATCGGTTTCAAGTTGGATGAAATCTCTTTAATCCAGTTTTTTAAGCAGTATTCAAACCCTTTTTTGAACCGGATTGACCCCGGCTGTGTGGAGCTGAAGTGTCCGGGCCTCAGTGCCTCTCCTCCGGGTGCAGTTGTTTACCAGCAGCGGGACACTCGGAGGTTTTCACCCACCTTCCAGTCACGTCCTCGCGGCTCCGGAGCTCGCCGACATGTCGCTGTCCTTCCCCCCGCGGCTCCCTCTCGTCCTCCGGGTCCACAGAGCGGGACCGACCGCTGAGTTTAGACGGTTTAAAGAAGAATAAATGAACCGTCCCCCGCCCTCTGCTCCCCGGCCCTCAGCCCTTCCTGTCCCCCTCCTGGAGGAGCACGGAGGAGCACGGAGCTCCGGGCGGAGAGCGGCGGGCACCGGGACAGGTCACCAGGAGCCGCCGGGACTAGTTAGAGTTAAAGTTAGTTAGTGGAGACGTAGTTACTTCTGTGACGTAGACACGACGTCAGAGGAGCTGGATTCCCGCCACAGAATTAAAGATGTGAAATCCAAGAACGTAAACAAGTCTAAAATGAGACCAGGCCCCCCCCCCCCAACAGGTTTTAACTTTTACTCAGTCAACGAACTCATGATTTTTTCCCCAGGACTTTCAAATAAACCTGAAAGTCTTCATTGTCGTTTTTTAACCTAAATGTCCACTACCAGATTCCCCCTTTGTGTGTGCTGTTTAGGGTTTGTGCGTGAGAACGTGAAACGGCTCCGAGGAGGATATCAGACATTTAGGCTAAAACTCGTTTGGAGTCGTATATGAATGTCGGGCCTCACGGACACTTGGATGACACCAGGCGTTTCAGTGAACTGTCCCTTTAAGCTTTGTCTTCTGTCTGGACCTGGACCTGGACCTGGACCGTCTGGTGAATCTGAGTAGAGGCAGTGAACGAGTTAAAGCCTCCTGGTGTCGGGTTTCACCATTTTTCAGAGATGACGACTCAAAGCAGATGGAGAGATTCACAACAACAGAGCAAACGTTTGTACAACATTCTAACATCACGTTAACACTCTAACATCACATTAATACATTTTATTAATAAAGATTTATTAAATAAATACACAGAATTATTCATGTTTGTGTTGTTCTTTATTGTGAGTTCATATTGTCCACCCAAAGTTTGAGAAATAGTTTCTTTGACATTTTAGGGGGGTTGTAGGTGCAGGATTTTATTTATTCATATGCTTATATTTATATAAATTGATTAAATGATCATCCAACTCAAATCTTTCAAATCCCGGTCACTACTGGTGTTCCCCAGGGTTCTGTCCTGGGGCCCCATCTTCTGTAAATGTAACATTAATTTCCATTGCTATGTGGATGACACCCAGCTCTACCTGTCCACCAAACCTACCTCCATCCTCCCGCCTACCTCCCTCTCTGATTGCAGCAGGAAATCAAACCCTGGTTCTCCTGGAACTTCCTCAAACTCAACAGTGATAAAACCCAGGTTCTCCTTGTTGGCACCAAATCCACCTTAACAAAATCAGACAGCTTTACCTTGACCGTTGATAATTCCTGAAACAATAAACTGTTTTTAAGATTCTGCTCTTCACTTTTAAGGCTGTACATAATCTCACTCCTCTTTACCTTTCACAACTCCTGCACATCTCAGGTCTTCTTCTTCCATTCACCTCACTGTATCACCTGCCCGCTTGACCACCATGACATCTAGAGCCGCTCTGCTCCCCTCCTCTGGAACCCCGCCCCCCCGACATCAATGAATCATCAATCAAATTATATTTGTATAACCCATATTCACAAATCCCAGTTTGTCTCATGGTCTTTAACAAGGTGAGACGTCCTCTGTTCTTAACCCTCAACAAGAGTCAAACTACTAAAACCTTTAACAGGAAGGTAGAAACCTCAGAGACACATGTGAGGATCCGTCTCCCAGGACGGACACAAGTGCAATAGATGCCACGTGGAACAGATCAGGATCCACCATCAGGATCAGGATCCACCATCAGGATCCACCATCAGGATCCACCATCAGCATCAGGATCCACCATCAGGATCAGGATCCACCATCAGGATCCACCATCAGGATCAGATCCACCATCAGGATCCACCATCAGGATCCACCATCAGCATCAGGATCCACCATCAGGATCAGGATCCACCATCAGGATCCACCATCAGGATCCACCATCAGGATCAGGATCCACCATCAGGATCAGGATCCACCATCAGGATCCACCATCAGGATCAGGATCCACCATCAGGATCCACCATCAGGATCAGGATCCACCATCAGGATCCACCATCAGGATCCACATCAGACAGGATCACCTCGACGGAGGATCCACCATCAGGATCAGGATCCACCATCAGGATCAGGATCCACCATCAGGATCCACCATCAGGATCCACCATCAGGATCAGGATCCACCATCAGGATCAGGATCCACCATCCACCAGCATCTGTAACATTGACTCTCTCCCTTTTCAATCAATCTATTGAAACTGGCAGATTCAGTCTGATTGTTTTACATTTGTCCAAACTACATATTGTTTGATTCACTGTTCATTTTATTGATCTTTTTGACACATTGTTTTATCTCTGCCTTGTATGGTGCCTTTAAATAAAATGTATTATTAATATTATCTGCAATAACTAATAAGTTGTTTTAAATTGTATTTTCAAGCAAAAAATACTAAATATTGTCTGAACTCCGCTTCTGAAGATTCTCTTCATCACAGGAAACATTCAAACCAAATTCAGCTCTGGATCGTTTTGTTTTGTTAAAGTTTTTAATAAATGAGGCGACACAAATCCAGCTCCAACAAAATATTAATTTAATGTGAATTTCTATAACATAAACTCATGACATCCTTCACTTTATGTTGTTCGTGTTGTAACTAGGGTTAGGGTTAACTTCTACATAAACTCTGTGAACAGTTGAACAGTTATTTCACACCTTCGTTGATCTTTGTCTCTTCCTGAGTCGGACTTTTATTGATCATCTGTATATTTAAATTCTCCTTTATCCACGTGAATATTATTTTTAGCCAAATGAGCCCAAACCTCCAGTTAACACTATAGATCATCTGAATCTATAGCGAACATATGTTTAAAGTATAATTATGTATAATAATGTTAAAGTATTAATGTTGATAAGCAGTCAGTGCTGTGTGTGGCCGGGCGGTGGCGCTGTTTCCTCAGATGCTGAACTCCGTGTATTAGGTGAAGGACTATGTTGTAAAAATCTTTCAAACTGTTTATTGTCGGTGACTCGGTTCTTCTCCCGGTTCTCTGCTCGGTGTGTCCCGGGCCCGTGACACCGGCTGCTCCTGGGGACTGTGGCCGCCCCGGGTGGGACAGTTCCGGGCAGCTGCTCCGAGGTTTTCTGCTCTGACTGGAGGTTTTTACCAAGTTAGCTCAACAGCTAATCCCAAAAGTCGCGTCACCTGTGCGGACCCGAATGAAAAGTTTCCCCGGAGACGGTGAAGCACCGCGGGACGTTCCACTCGGAGCTGGAGTGAAACTTCGTGCGGAATTCTTCACCTTGGCTTCGGATTTTAGTCGCTTTTACGCAGCCGTTAAATTTGCGTTAGAGAAGCCAGCGACTGACGCTCAGCTGCGGGTCTTTAATGTCCCTGAGCCGCGGGGACGCTCGGTTCAGGTGCTGTTAGCGGGGGGAGATGCGGTAGAGGGCGGGAGGCGCCGCTCCTCTGCCCGCTGACTCTGACACTCCGGGTCCGCTGCTCTGAGGCCTGCGGGTCAGGCTTCTACCGGGCTCGAGTAGAGCCCGACGCCGCCTTCAGAGGGTCGCAGGCCGGCTGGGGGCGCTGCCGCTGCCGGGCCCGCGCACCAGGTCATGGAGCGGATGGAGGTGGATCAGTGCGCAGGCGCAGGGGGCGGGGCGCTCCGCAGATCCAACAGCGCCCCCATGATCACCAGTGTCAGGTCAGTGGTATTACACCTAAACGTGCAGCTCCGAAGCTCTTTTAAAAACCGATGAATTCTTGTTTGGCTTGTTCCCATGACGCCACAAACATCTCTTTAAAAACACGGTCTCATTCCCACACAACAGTCTTTCATTCGGCTGGTTCGTAATTCAACCAGCTGCATCTTAATCCACTAAAATCTAAACTTGTTTTCATAGTTCAAAGTGTTTTGTCATATACAGCCCTGTGCATGAAATTCTTACTTTGCCTTCTGCTACACGTACCGTGCTTTAAGAGTTTTAAAATACAATAAAAATACAAAATATATATCAACGTAAGACAAACATGGCCTGTTTTTGTTGTTGCTTCTTTACCATATTCATTCTACAGCTGTTCACTGTTTGTACAAATTACTTTTTATTGATGTCTGCAGTGACAAAGATTAATAAAACATTTAGTAACTAGTATTTCCCCCTTTTTCATTAGTCATTGGAATCATAATCTTAATTATGTAATTACATGTAAATTAGAACAGTTTGTTCTCTAACTATTGTTTGTTATGTGTGAATTGCTCCTAATTTGGTTGTAATGTCGATCAAGGAATCGTATCTTTCGAAAAAGTAACTGGATTCACATCTGAAGAAAAGGCTTATTTTATTATGTGTGAGCTGCTGTGGTTTCATTTACATTTCATCTCAAAAATCTAAAGTCTTTTTTGTGGGAATTTATCTTAACAATTGATTTCAAGTGAGTAAATAATCAGAAGATCAACTGGTCATTTGAAATGTTTGTGTCGTGACAAAAGTTACTTCAAATCAAACAGAATTTTGTTGATAGATGTATTCCCCTGTTGTGTTTGTCTTTACCGTCTCTCACTCTCTCTGTTTATCAATGTCTCTCTCAGTGATGGGATGACCGTCTTTAGTCCCGTATCCTCTGCTCGATACCGACGCAGCAGCGTTTCCATCAACCCCAGCTGTCCGTCACAGGTCGGTGTCGGAGAACAACCCCCATCACCTCTTCACGTTAATCTGCACTTTAACATGTCGGTGTCTTGTCTGAACTGAACAAAGGTCTATCAAAGACAAATATTAAATTAAATCCACTTGTACAAAATTCAGAAACTGTGATAAATATCTCAGGTCATGTTTTAATGTAGAAACACTGAAAGAGATCAACCTGCTGCTTTTATTTTGAAAGAAAGAGTTGGTAACAGTCAGTGCAGCTGCTTTTATTTTGAAAGAGCATGGTGGGTAATCGACCTGGTATAGCAGTACCTCCAGGAACGGTGCACCAACACAGTATATGGCAGTGATGCACCTTGATGTTGGTTGCCACCCGCCAATAAACCAAACAAAGAAGAAGCTGATCCCATACAGTTCAGCTACTTTTATTCTGAAAGAACAGGAGCAGCTCTTACATGTGTATTCAGGTGTGTTAGTGTGGACAGAGGTTGTCACTCGTGTGGATGAACCTTCATTTTTTTGTTCATCTCATCGTTCTGTTTCTTGTCGTCTTTCAGCTCATCCCTCTCTCTCCGTTCTCTCTAAGCGGAGACAGACTCGACCAGAAGAGACAGGTGAGGACGGAGACACTGATACAAACCTTCATCATACCTGACGTCACCATGTTAATAACAGCTGATTGTGTTGGTCACAGGAGGAGAACATGGAGACAACGCTTAGAGGAAGTCTGCACAGGCTCAGGTTTGACACTGACATCATCACTGTTCACCTGGTTAATGACTGTAACCAACTGACTAACCATTAACCAGCTGTAAATAAACAAAACCAGCTGTTACTAATCATTAACCAGCTGTAACTAACCAAAACCAGCTGTTACTAATCATTAACCAGCTGTAACTAACCAAAACCAGCTGTTACTAACCAAAACCAGCTGTTACTAATCATAAACCGCCTGTAACTAACCCGTAACCAGCTGTAGCTAACAATTAACCAGCTGTAACTAAACAAAACCAGCTGTAACTAACCATAAACCAACTAACTAACCATAAACCAGCTGTAGGTAACCATTAACCAGCTGTAACTAGCCACCTCCCCCTCCTCCCACAGTGCTTCCAGTCTGATTCCGGTTCCTCCCGTCAGTCAGTGGCATGAACACACTTCAACTGTGAGTATCTCTTCATACTCTTATTGTGGCAGTGTTTAGTTCTGGTTCCTGTTAGGACGTTTGATTCACTTCATTTCCTGTTCCAGGTCAGACCATTTAAACTGAATCCACATTAGAAACAGAGTGAATCCAGATCAGACTGTTCAGATTGATCCAGTTTCGAGCTTTCAGTGTAAATCCAGGTCAGAGGTTTCAGACTGAATCCAGATGTTTCTTTATTTTCTTCAGTGGTTTCAGTCGCAGGACAGCGGCGTCACACCAAACTCCTCCCCTAGTCCCACCCGGCGGTTCAGGTGCGTCACAGATAAACACGTTAAAACACATGAAGTTATCTTTATTCTGTTTCATGATGAATCGTGTTTTCACTGTTCTACAGACCCACAGTCAACACCACAGTCAGGGTTCCTGTACTGACTCCACTGAAGAGGAAAGGTAACAAATCTCTTTATATATTAACACAATTAATGAGTGTATATAAAGACCATCAGCAGCCACTTCCTGCCACTGTACAAAGGTGAAGCTAAAATAACAGAATATGAACCCTGCCATGTTGTGGTGTCTTCTGTGTAGTGACCAGCAGGGGGCGACTCCACTGGTAGTTTCTATAGACGTCTATAGAAAGTGACTTCTCACTTTATAACGTCAGGAAACATTCAGGAGTTTCTGTCTCAGTCTCTAGTTTCAAGTCTTCTTCAAACAGCTGATGTTCATTTAGTGAATTATGATCATTTAGAGTCAAACAGACCATAAAGCACCGGATGTGTTGGGGGGGGGGGGATACCACAGTGTGATTGACAGCTAGTACCGTCCAATGGGTGCATGTGGGCTTGTCCTCAAACGCTCAGTCAGGCTCCACCCCCCCCGCTCCTCCAAATATGGTTACTTCTGGTTTCAAAAAACCAAGATGGCGCAGAACAAACTGAGGCTTCAGAACAGAAACTCACAGACCAACGGGTGACGTTACATGTTTCAGACATGTAAAAACACATTGTTGTTTTTTTAATCTGTGAGCTTTGGTTGATCAGGTGGAGTCGAGTCCGACGGACCACCAAAGAAGCTTTTTGTTGCAGGGATAACAGACCCCGCCCACCGCAGCAGCTACACGGTCAGGTGAGGATATCACCTGAAACACACACACACTGACATAACACATTCCCTAAGCCCTTACCTCGGGCTGGGCCATAAAACGATAAAGATAATTATTGCGATATACCTTTTCCTCGATAGAAATCGAAGACATGTCGACATAACGTGGATAGAACTCATCCCATCCATGTTTTGACAGACAACACGAACAGCCAGTAGATAGATGTACGTCATTGATCCCAGTTTGGGAAATGATTGTGTCCCATCGGCCGGTCATTGCACATAGAGCAAAGAACAAAAGGCTAAATACAAAAGACAAGAAAAGAGACAAGCGTGCAAAATTGCAGTAGTCGTTTGAACATGTCTAAAATAAATAAATATGAATATGATCTGTGCAAAGAATGTATCCACAGTTACGGTAGGAGTAATATTGAGTTTTGCTGTGGACAGAAACTAAAGGGCTCATGGTTTTGAGGGTTGATAATGATAGTAGCGCTGCGCCGAACCAATCACGTGACTGGAACATTTCATTAGTAACATTTGTGCTGCTATGAAAGTTTCAAATGGGTCAAAGTGGACAGAAGATGGAGTGGGGACGTCTTTCGCCACCACTTCATTTTTCTCACTTTTTATACAGGAAGCCTGTTTAGTTTGGTTCCTGCCTCAACCTGCTTCTTCTTCATCCTTTACCACCCGTCCTCAGTCTGGAGCTCAGTTCATACAGCAACAGACTCCACGGCTCAAATCTCAGCTAAGACATCACTGAGTACCTGGTGGACAGGAATGCTCTACATACCTAAGAGCCCCCCCAACCATACCTAACCTTAACTATACCTAACCTTAACCATACCTAACCTTAACTATACATAACCTTAACCACACCTAACCTTAACTATACCTAACCTTAACCACACCTAACCTTAACCATACCTAACCTTAACTATACCTAACCTTAACCACACCTAACCTTAACTATACCTAACCTTAACCATACCTAACCTTAACTATACCTAACCTTAACCATACCTAACCTTAACTATACCTAACCTTAACCACACCTAACCTTAACTATACCTAACCTTAACCACACCTAACATTAACCATACCTAACCTTAACTATACCTAACCTTAACTATACCTAACCTTAACCATACCTAACCTTAACTATACCTAACCTTAACCATACCTAACCTTAACTATACCTAACCTTAACTATACCTAACCTTAACTATACCTAACCTTAACCATACCTAACCTTAACCATACCTAACCTTAACTATACCTAACCTTAACCACACCTAACCTTAACCATACCTAACCTTAACTATACCTAACCTTAACCATACCTAACCTTAACCACACCTAACATTAACTATACCTAACCTTAACTATACCTAACCTTAACCATACCTAACCTTAACTATACCTAACCTTAACCATACCTAACCTTAACTATACCTAACCTTAACTATACCTAACATTAACCATACCTAACCTTAACCATACCTAACCTTAACTATACCTAACATTAACCATACCTAACCTTAACTATACCTAACCTTAACCATACCTAACCTTAACCATACCTAACCTTAACCATACCTAACCTTAACCACACCTAACCTTAACCACACCTAACCTTAACTATACCTAACCTTAACCATACCTAACATTAACCATACCTAACCCTAACTTATTATTTTTGGGACATGTAGATCCTACCACTAGTGCATCGTGAGCGGGGGGGTCTTTCTGTTGAGCCTCCTTAGCTCAGGGTTCGGAACCCGTTTAAGACGCCTTAATATATATAATCTATATATAAGTGACATAGATATAAAGTTACCTTGTTGCCTGTGCTCCTCTTGAACCTGATTCTTACCCTCAAAATGTCCTCACAAAGATATCTGTTCCAGGACACACACACACACACACACAAACGTGTCAAATGATGAATAAAATAAATTAATAAATCTCCTCCTCCTCCTCCTCAGTGTCTCTCAGTCGACGGCAGAGCCTCCACCAGCAGGGGGCGTCAGTCCTCAGTCCAGCCCTCTGTCCCTCTCCCCTCCCCCCTCCTTCACCCACTTCAGCTCCCACCAGCAACCTGGACATTAAACCCCGCCCCCCAACACCCGCCCTCATCGCACCTTATCCAGTGTTACTGTAAGTTCCGCCTCTTCCTGTCACCACATTTGATGGACAGAAGAACCACAGGAAGTTCAGAAGTGACAGAGACATTTCTTCACTTTCAGTTCAGCTCGTTGTCATGGAAACTCTGAGACTGAATCATCTGTTTGAAAATATAATCCCAGTTTCACTCTTCAGTTAATCTCATGTTGGACAAACATTTGTCGAACAGAACGACTTTTCCTTCCAGAGCAGGTCCTGACAGGAGCCCGGCCCTGAAATCAGTCGACCGACGTTCATCGGCGTCATGACAACAACATGAAGACAGTTTGGAGAAAGTCGGGACACAGGCCGGAAGTCTGTTTCTGTGAAGACGCATTCACAGTTGGTTTGTTGTCACAGAGACGAGGTGTTGAACCCGAGAATCAACGTGTTTGATTCAGATACGAAGAGGAAGTGAGTTTCACACGTTGAGAAGCACACGACCTGATGTTCAGCTCAGCGAAGACGTCCTGGCGCTTTCTCTGACAACGGGACAATCATGTCCAACATTGAAAGAGCCCGAGACTGATCTGACTCGTCGCTCTATAGTTTTATGAAGGCACAGATCGTCTCTGATCGATTATTGGACGTTTCTGAAGAAGCTACAAAAAAGTCTTGAGTTCTTATCAAGACTGAAAGAAGTTGATCTGAATCGTCCCTAAAGGAGTTGAAGCACTTCAGGTTCCACAGAAATCAGTCCAGTCGACTCCTGCAGGAAACAAACGGAACAGAAGCTTTACGTATTAAAACTTTTATCAAGATTAATTCAGAAAAGGTCCTGAATCCGGCATCATGAGGGTTCGTGATTCATCTGTAGCAAGAAAGACAGAAAATAAAGACGAGGACACGTCTCCACTTCCTCCTGAAATGAAGCTTAATATCTCAGATATGAACGCTGCCATCTTGTGGTGATGACGTCATTACAGTCAGAGTCTGTGCAGCAGTGATCGAGGGGTGGAGCCGTGGTATCAGGGTCCCGCCCACACACTCAACCAATCCTGAGTCAGTCTCAGCTGTCAATCATCACGTCTCAGCCTGTTTTTATATCATCAAATAACTGATTCAAACCAAACTGATCAGAAACTTGAACAAACATCAACGACCTGGAATGACAGAAACATCTTTACAAACATTTTTGACCTGTACTGCAGCCAGCCACCAGGGGGCGATCCAAGTGATTTGGCTTCACTTTTGCGAGCCTAAATGTCGTCCATCTTTATTATCGACTGATCAGCAGAGATGTTTATACACCAGCACTTCGTCAACTCAGAGAACCAGGGTTACACACTTCATCATCATCGTCATTATTTGTGTCGTTAAATTTCACGTTCTTTACATGTTTATCTCTGAAGATCACGACACAAATTATTATATAAAAAATCCAATGAAACAAAGAAACTACAAAGTTTTTGTTCACTGACGAAACTTTTTTCGTGTTTTAACGAAATGTTTCAGTGTCTGACCTCGACTGAAGCTTCCTCCTTTTTCGAGAAGAAAGTTGACGGACTTGAAGTCGTCTTGTTTGTTGCAGGACGTTTGACGAACTGGCTCCTGCTCAGTAGAAGCCGGTTGGTTTGTTTATAGTGTATCTATATGTGAATATTGACCGAGAGCAGCTGATTCGTTCTCACTTCAGCTGCAGTTTGATTGTAAATATTGAATCTGCAGAAACGACCATACTTTCAGATCAGAAGCCGACTTGGTTGTCGTGTTTTATGTCACTGTTACAAACAAAGTGAATCAAAGTGTTGACTGTGTCGTGGTTATTACCCATGATCCTCTGCTTCCTGACCCTGAAGAGCTGCAGCTGTAACAAATCCACCAAACTCTGTTCAGAATTCTTCATGTTTCTAAGTTTCCTGCTGAATATTGGAGATAAACTCTGGTTTTTAATAACTTCTGAGTGTTTCTAACTGATCTCAGTTCAGCTTCACTCTTCAGCTGCAGCTGGTTGTGACAGTTGAAGCTGACTCTCAGTCAGTTCTTCTCACAGGAGATGGAACCCACTCAGCAGAGTCACAGAGAACAGACGTTCAGGGAGAGAAGGAGGAAACTTTCTCATGTTCACACTCACACATCAGACTCACTTTCATCCAGCTGCTGCTTCAGGTAGAAAAGTTTATGCATAGATGCTTTAATTATATCGTGATGATATAAACTCATGTTGGCCACAAATGATTCAGAACGGACGATAATTCTAATTAAGTGAAACAGTTGTGAACTTTAATTTTGCACATATCTCCTGCACTGTTATATAGTCAGGAAATCTCCATATTGATATAAAGATGTCAAACATATCAGCAGCTCTGTGTCGTTCTGGGGTTTCATTCCAACATCTACAGACACGATCACGTTTGTGACCAAAAAACAATCCCTCAACAAAATGATCTGCTTCTTCTTCGTTTGGTTTATTATGTGTTGAAAATCATCAATCAACTAATTCAAACCCAACGTAATATATCCATCTTTATTTATGGTCTGTGATTCACATGTTGGATTTTTAAAAGAAAATTCACTGATGTGGATTTTTGACATTAGCGGCCGATGTTTTTTTGTCCTCAGAATAGATCGTAAAGTTTAATTCAAAGTTTCGGAGACGAGCTGCAGCAGCTTCCTGCTTCAGTGTCTTCGCTGTCGCTCATCGTTGTGCCTCAACATGTCGCCATCTTCAACGTCAGATCTGAGACTTTATTTTCATGAGATTTTTAGATTCATCTGACATGCTGCTTTATTTCTCGTGACTGTCTCAGTGAGTTTATCCTGCTTCTAAAAACACAAAATATTCCTCGTTAGCTTGGAGTCAGTCGTCGTTCAGACGTCGGACTCAGATCTTTATCAAATTAAGGCTTTAAAATGTGATGCTCGTTACGATAGCAAATATCTGGATTATTTTGTACGGTGTAAAAGCAATTCATTATTTGTTAATATCGCCCCCTATAGGCTGCATATCTCATGACAGTCTGTGCCTAGATCTTGTAATTTAACATCAACCTACGTGACTTTTCAACAATCTGTTTATAAGAAGGTTTTTCTTACAGGAGGAAAAATGACCTTAAATATTTAGGTTTTTGTCGCAGGATGGACGTAACGCCGCGCTAACGCCGCGCTAACGCCGCGCTGCCGAACGACTAAAGCTTTAACACCTTTGGAATTTTGCACTTTCAACATTCAAACTGTTTGAAGAGAAAAAGTTTTCACTCTGCGGGAGCCCGTACAAATTTCTGCTTTAAGTAAAGTTTTCACACCAAAATATAAGTTTTATAAAAACAATCGTAAAATAAGTTTGTGTGTTTTTATCTCGTTGTCAATTTTCTGTTCGTAACTGATTCAAATCTTCAGGAAGTCTCGTTTTAAATCCACTTCAGTTTTTCTTTGTTTCATTTAGAAAGTTTCCAAAATGTTTCTTATGAAAATATATTTCTAATAATTTGATTTCAAACATTTCGAATGACATGAAAAGGATCTTGTTAGTACGTAAAGAATGTTCTTTCTAGAACTTTAAGGTTCTTGTCTGAACACGAGATGGATGTTGTTGCCACAGGTTTTATTTTCTTGTTCTGCACGAACACAAACTTGTGGATTTAAGATGAAACCGGCGACAGGTTTTGTTCGTCCATGTGCTGATCAGGAAGTGAGTGTGGGGGCGCTGTTGTGTCTGTTTGCTGTCATGCAGACAGTCAATGGTTCTTCAGTATTTAAGTTTCACTCTGGCAGAACTAAGATCATTACGTTTTGTGCTAAGCTAACTAGCTAACCTGGTATTTAACAGATGAGTTTTATCGAACTCATTAATTTAACTCACCTGAAGAAACTCAACCTCTGAAACTATTTATCACTTTTAAGTCAAAAGAGAAACTTTGATTTTAAGTGAAAACGTACAAAGTTCTTGTGTCTTGAGGTTTTTCTTTACTTCATCTTCACCAGCTGATGATTTTTTTCTCGATTTAACTGAGCTGCGTTGTCGTTTATGATTTGAACCGCGACGTGTAACCGAAGAATTACAGCGACAGCTTCATCTTTGAGTTCAAATCATTCGTTAAGTGCTGAAAATCATCCAGAGTGAGATCCGACTTTAAAAAAGGGCTGCAACGTTTTATTCAACGTGAATAAGGGAACTAGAAGCATGAAAACACAAAGTATTTTTAAAGTGTAAATAGTTTTTCTTTCTTTTGGACAAATTCTCTACGTAAGATGGAGGAGATGTATTTTTATGCAACAGAATAATTCAAGTCTATATTCATGTGTTCATCCTCTCAGCTGTAAACATGATGCAGGATGACTTAGTTTTAATGGAAACATGTTCACATTATAAATAAATATAATGTATATGAAAACTATCAATAAAAGAAAATCTGAAACAAACCAGGAACTGTGTCATTTGTCGGAACGTCACTACGGTGAAGGAAAAAGTTACGAAAGTCTTTACGATTTAAAAGATGAATTTTTACTAGAAAAGAAGGAAATTGTTCTCATTTTTTATTAACATACTAAAAACAATGTTTTTACATCAGTGAATAACAAACAGTTCAAACATCACATTTTCTGTCTTTGTTCAGTTTTCTTCTCAAAACAGACATTTGTATTATTATGACTCCGAGCTTCTTAAAGGATGAAACCACGTCAGATGTTTTTAAAGATTTTCATCTTCAGTAACAAAGCGACATGTTGGTTTGTTAATAAGAATAAAATCTTCTGATCCGAGGTTTGTTGAATCTTGTTTTAAAGACGGACGCTGTAACACACGAGGTTTCAGATCGATGCTTATTTCAGATTAAATTAAAGTGAAACATGAATCGAGAGAGTTACTCACTTGAGTCAAAGATTTATCGTCTAATTTCTGCGTCTCTTCAAACGGTCGAGTCTCGATGTGATGTTCAACGTGTTTCTTCTCGATTTAACAACAGGACCCTAACCCTAAGTGAAATATAATTCTGCTTCAAAGAGAAAAACAAACTCAGGTAATATTTTCAAAAAGAAGAAACTTAAAAAAAAACCTTCTTTTGGATCCCGAATAAAAATTTGAACAAAAACTTTTGAATTTTAAAATGAACGCTAATGAAGAGAATCGTGTGTTTGAGAGAATGACTGGAGGTCAAAGGTCAGCGGGAGAGAAGCGGGAGGTCACTGGAGTTCATGATGAGGCTGGAGTCCAGGTTCAGACTCTCTGAAACACGAGCAAAGACATTTTCACGTTTCACTTATCAGACGAGAAAAAGGTGTCGTTAACGGTAGTGATGTACTGCGGTAAGCGTCGTGTATGTTAAAAGTTGTGTGTTAATGAGCTGTTGGGTGTGAACAAGTTGTCGCAGGCTAACGAGTTGTTGCACATTAGCAAATGTTTCAACGAGTTCTCGTATGTTAACGAGATGTTTAACGTGTGTGAAACTGACCTTGGTCGAAGTTGAGTTTCTTGTTGGACGATCCGTCTCCGAGTCCTTCGATGTCGACGAGGTCACTGTTCACGTCCGAGTCGTTCAGAGCGCTGAGGGTCACATCTGTAGGCGGAGCCATGTGTCATCATCATGTCTAAATCTGATTGGACAGGAGTCACTTCCTGTTATTTCTCACCTGCCGTCTTCTGCTTCTTGAGGGGCGGGGCCAGGGAGGGGCTGTTCTGCATCCCTGTCGCCACGACAACTTGCTGGGTCGGCACGGCAATCATGGCGGGTGCTGAGGGGGCGGGGGCCGGCGCCATGGCAACTGTGGATTTCTTCATGTTCTTCTTCGGGGATTCAGAGGAAATGGGGACTCGGCTGTCTTCATACAACTTCCTCTTCACTGTGCTCTTTATCTGAGCACTGCAGAGGAGGAGCAGGACGAGGAGGGGGTGAAGAGAGAGGTGAGGAGGAGGAGGAGGAGGTGAAGGGAGGAGGCGAAGGAGGAGGAGGAGGTGAAGAGAGGAGGTGAAGGGAGGAGGTGAAGAGAGGAGGTGAAGGAGGAGGAAGAGAGGAGGAGGAGGAGGTGAAGAGAGGAGGCGAAGGGAGGAGGTGAAGAGAGGAGGTGAAGAGAGGAGGCGAAGAGAGGAGGCGAAGGGAGGAGGTGAAGAGAGGAGGCGAAGGGAGGAGGCGAAGGGAGGAGGTGAAGGAGGAGGCGAAGAGAGGAGGCAAGGAGGAGGCGAAGGGAGGAGGCGAAGGGAGGAGGCGAAGGGAGGAGGCGAGGAGGAGAAGGAGGAGGCGAAGGGAGGAAGAGAGGAGGCGAAGGAGGAGGCGAAGGGAGGAGGCGAAGAGAGGAGGCGAAGGAGGAGGCGAAGGGAGGAGGTGAAGAGAGGAGGCGAAGGGAGGAGGCGAAGGGAGGAGGCGAAGAGAGGAGGCGAAGGAGGAGGCGAAGGAGGAGGAAGGGAGAGGCGAAGGAGGAGGCGAGGAGGAGGCGAAGAGAGGAGGCGAAGGAGGAGGCGAAGGAGGAGGCGAAGAGAGGAGGCAAGGAGGAGGCGAAGAGAGGAGGCAAGAGAGGAGGAAGGGAGGAGGTGAAGGAGGAGGTGAAGGGAGGAGGTGAAGAGAGGAGGTGAAGAGAGGAGGCGAAGGGAGGAGGTGAGAGGAGGTGAAGAGAGGAGGTGAAGGGAGGAGGTGAAGGGAGGAGGCGAAGAGAGGAGGACAAGAAGAAGATAAAATGTGATCATGAGCTTCAGGAGAGCTGGTAGTTGGAGCATGTTGCTAACACTTCCATCTGTTTGCAGTCTTTATGCTAAGCTGTATGATGATCAGCTGTGTCCTGAGGGCTTCCTCTGATGGAGGATGAAGAACAAAGTGTCTGATCTTCATCACACTCACACAGTTCGCTCTTTGATCACGGAGCTGATGTTGTTCAGATCGTCTCCGAAGCGACGAACAGCCAAACGAAGCATCTCGATCTCCGTCTCCGTCCACTTGGCTCTGAGGAGCAGAAGAGAGGGAGTGAAGGTCAGAGAAGGACAAACACCAGATGTCCTGAAGAAGAGAAGCGTGGCTCTGACCCTGCAGGACTGGAGTCAGACACCGGGTGGAGCTGCATCGTCAGTTCTCCCAGTTTGCTGAAAGCGGCTCCAGCTGCAGAGAAAATCTCTCCGACCTGTTGGACACAAAGAGTTCACTCACTCGGTTCCCCTGGAAACATCAGCACCAATGTTTGGTTCCTGTCTGTTTCATGGTTCTTTAGAATATAGAACAAGGTTAAAGGTCTTCTTCTTCTGCTGCTGCTGCTGCAGGTGGATCTCAGGACATCAGACATTATTACCTCTCACTTCCCCAGAGCATATCTACTAATGTAATAAGAACAGAACATTTAATAATCGTAAGAATCCCCTGTCTGGTGCCGGATGCTCCACTAGCACCTGCTGAAGCAGAAAGAAACACGTCATGACGAGTCTGGTTCAGAGTCCGAACTTCAGCCTACACTCACCTTTGCTGACGCTGACGTCATATTTAAGTGACGAGGATAAAACTTCTTTAATTTATTCTTGAATCTAAATAACGAGCTCAGCTAGCTGCTAGCCACAGTTAGCTTCTGTAACGTTAGCTAGCTCAGTAGCGCGCTTCCATCGAGAAATGAACGAGATTTTAAAACGAAGCTTCGGCAGAAAAACGCAGATTCAACGTTAAAGTTGTTTTAAATCGTGAATATATCTCACGTTCGGAGAAAATGTCGAAAATACGAAAAACAAAGAAGAAGAACAGGAAGCAGCGACAGCTACCATTGGTCCGTCTCAGCGGAAGAGGCGGGGCCTGTGGTCTGAGACATTTGATTGGTCGCCTGTCTGCGAGTCACGACAGTGGCCGAGCTCCTCCGAGCGGAACCGAGTGACGCAGATCAGCTGATCGCGAGGCTGCTTCGATCACAACGGTTCTCGGTTTGAATGAATCGGAATCAAACCAGTTTCTGATCGATCGCTCGATCACCGGACACCGACATGCCGTCGCTTCTGTTCTGCGGGCCGAAGGTGGCCGCCTGCGGGATCGTGATCAGCATCTGGGGGGTCATCATGCTGGTAAGAACCGCGGAGCAGGAACCGACTAATTCCTGGAGTCCGACGTTCAGAGGGAAGGATGTCGAGACGATTTATTTAATTTAGAAAAACGAAACGTGTTTGTCTGTTTTTTATCAAAGCTCGTGACTCCGTCTAATTACCGGAGCGAAACACCCGGCCCTGAAAACACGTCCGTGTCCGGGTGGTAGACGGAGCCCACGCAGGCCCGGCTCTACGGCTCGTGATCAACATCAGCTGCTGTTTGTTTTCTGTCGATCATCAGAAAATCTATTCGTGACTGATACTCGATTAATCGTTTCAGTTACATGTTACAACCGATGCGCAATAATCAGAAAGTCAAAGCAGCCTGATGAATATATAATATTATATATGTTTCTCTGCTGATTGATTATTGATCAGACCGGGATCATCCGCTGGGGACACAGATGGAGACATTTTGATTCTGTTTCACATGAATCACGTGACTCATTATCGTCGTTGTCATGTGACTGCTAAGAACAGGAAGTGGCTTTTTCCACAGAGTCAGAAAAAAGGAACAACTGTGACCTCACTGACCTTGTGAGCGTCTCACTTCTCATTGGCCGAGCTCCACCTTCTCTATAAAACTATCTAACTCGTAACTAAGTAACTGAACCAGAACATAATCAGATCCAAGTATCAGGGCCTCGCTTTGACCCTCTCTGTGACCCCGGGGCCTCGCGTTGACCCTCTCTGTGACCCCGGGGCCTCGCGTTGACCCTCTCTGTGACCCCGGGCCTCGCGGCCTTCAGCCCCGGGGCCTCTGACCCTCTCTGTGCCCCGGGGCCTCCGCGCTGACCCCTCTGTGCCCCGGGCTCGCGTTGACCCCCCTGTGCCCCGGGCCTCGCGTTGACCCTCTGTGACCCCGGGGCCTCGCGTTGACCCTCTCTGTGCCCCCGGGGCCTCGCGCTGACCCCTGTGCCCCGGGCCTCGCGTTGACCCTCTGTGCCCCCGGGCCTCGCGTGACCCCCTCTGTACCCCGGGGCCTCGCGCTGACCCCCTCTGTGCCCCCGGGGCCTCGCGTTGACCCTCTCTGTGCCCCCGGGGCCTCGCGTTGCCCCTCTGTGACCCCGGGGCCTCGCGTTGACCCTCTCTGCTCTGTGTGTTTCAGGCGATGCTGGGAATCTTCTTCTCTGCGAAGTCGGCAGTGTTGATCGAGGACGTCCCGTTTACTGAAGACGACATTCGTAACGAGTGAGTCCGACATTTGTAATGAGAAATAATGATCAGATTATTAAAACCCCACAAACAGTGGATTATCTAACGTGAACGTTTTTTTCTCTCCTGCAGTAAAAACCCTCCTCAGAACGTCTACGCTCTCTATAACCAGGTCGGCATCAACTGCTTCATTGCCGCCGCCATCTACGTGGCTGTGGGCGCCGTCTCGCTCTGCCAGGTGCGACTCAACAAGCGCCAGGAGTACATGGTCACATAGAGCGGCAGCGAGGAGCCGAGCCTGACCTCCCCATGGCGTCAGTCTGTTATTTATTTTCAAAGTAAAAGCTTCCGTGTGTTTGTTGTGATGTCATCATTCCTGTAAAGATTCTTTAAAGTGACCAAACGTAATCGATGAACGAGTCCAACACGTTCAGTTTACAGTTTTCTTTAATTCCTGGTTCGTCTGAAGTGAACTGATCAAACAGCTGGACTCACACGTTGTTAACGCTTGATGTGGGCGTGTCCAACACTTGGTTCGCACACAATCGCCATCGCTCTCTTTTGTGCAAACCCGTCATGTTAACCATCAATACGATGAAGGGAAGTGCACGAGAAATAAAATCCACGGATGAAGTCACCACATCCAAAGTGAGAGAGCAGCGTTTCAGTGCAAGTTTCCTCCAGAGGTTAAAACTGTAGATCGTAAATTTGTTTGTCAAAATGACATGTCAAATAATCTGCAATAAAGTTTGTGTGTAAAAACTTGTTCTGCTTGTTTGGTTTACATGAAGTTTGCTTTCAACCTGTTTAATATTCCAGTCCGAAATTTTATTTCTGATACTTCAAGTACATTTAATGGTGTAAAAATAAAGAGACGTAGTTCAGTGGAAATAAACTTAAAGAAACATCAGACTGAGATTAAAAATGAACAAATCATCTTTCATTCTACTCAACTTTATTAAAAAATAAACAATCGGTAAACATGCGCACAGTTTTTAGAGGACGAGAAACAGTGAAATTGATTTTACTTTGAAAGAAAACAATTGGCAACAGAAACAAATCAGAATATTGATCAGTGAAGAGTTTCATCCAGTTTGTGGAGAATAAAGATAACCTGACGTTTGATTCTCCAAAAATATAAAATGTGTATTTAAACTCAACCTGGATTTGAGTGAAACTCTTCATTGAGGAATCCAAAATAAAAATAAACTTTGTTGTTTATCACTTTCACACGTTACATTTACATTCAAACCAAACTGAAAAAGCAAAAATCTACAAAAATAGACATCAGACGTTTTTCACTCCACAAGTGGAGTCGTTTGTTCGACGTCGCCGCTCGTCCACCATCTTTATTCACATATCAACACGTCAACAGACGCTGCTGCCTCGATGCTAAGCTAACGGCTGCTGTCACTTATAAAACCACATCTTTGAAAAGATTATCTGTGAGGCGGAGCTTGTTTGGGTCAGAGGTCGAACGAGTGATTCAGAGTTACATCATCACACGGTGACGAAGACGCTACTCAAACGTCCCGAGCAGGAATAATAATAAACTGAAATTTAATCCGACATGTTCCTGGAAACAAAGATCAGCTGAGCAAACGAACCAATCGAGTTTCACTTCGTCGTCACTGACAGTTTGTTACCACGGTTACAGACAAAACCTTCAAGAACCGAGACGACTTCAACTAAACTGTTGAATCAGTTTCCACCGATTCAAATGTGAAAAAGCTCGGACTCATTTCCTGTTGATGTTTCAAACACTTCTTGTTTCGTGACGAATCATCGGAGCTTAGTTTTTTTCCTGCTAGAAAAATTGAAGCAGCTCAAACAGACGACGTCCAGAAACTGATGAAACGTTTCTCTCTGCGTCGTCAAGACGTCGGCTGGAACGCTTCACTCTGACATGACAGTCTCTGCTCTCGTTCTGTGCTCTCATTGGCTGATGATGAGCTGTCGAAGGTACGACTGCGTGAGGCCTCGCAGCTCCTCCAGCGTGTAGTCCTCCGGCATCGGGAGGCGGGTGATGTGTGGCGCCAGCTGGGCCAGCGGGATGCTGAGGGAGTCGGACGCAGCGTCGCCCTGCTGCAGACTCAGCACCGCACGCAGGATGTTGGAAACACGCTTCGCCATTTCTGCACAGAGGGAGGGAGGGAGGAGCAAGGAGGGTGAAGGGAGGAGGGAAGAGGGAGAAAGGAGGGAGGGAAGAGGGAGAAGGGAGGAAGGAGGGTGAAGGGAGGAGGGAGGAGGGAAGAGGGGGGGAGGGAGAAGGAAGGAGGGAGAAGGGAGGAGGGAAGAGGGAGGAGGGAGGGAGGGAGAAGGAAGGAGGGAGAAGGGAGGGAGGGAAGAGGAGGGAGGGAGAAGGAAGGAGGGAGAAGGGAGGAGGGAAGAGGGAGGGAGGGAGAAGGAAGGAGGGAAGAGGGAGGGAGAAGGGAGGAGGGAGGAGGGAAGAGGGAGGGAGGGAGAAGGAAGGAGGGGGAGAGGGAGGGAGAAGGGAGGAGGGAGGAGGGGAGGGAGGGGAGGAGAAGGAAGGAGGGAAGGGAGGGAGGAAGAGGGAGGGAGAAGGGGAGGAGGGAGGAGGAGAGAGGGAGGGAGAAGGAAGGAGGGAGAAGGGAGGAGGGAAGAGGGAGGAGGGAGGGAGGGAGAAGGAAGGAGGGAGAAGGGAGGGAGGGAAGAGGGAGGGAGGGAGAAGGAAGGAGGGAGAAGGGAGGAGGAAGAGGGAGGGAGGGAGAAGGAAGGAGGGAAGAGGGAGGGAGAAGGGAGGAGGGAAGAGGGAGGGAGGGAGAAGGAAGGAGGGGGAAGAGGGAGGGAGAAGGGAGGAGGGAGGAGGGAAGAGGGAGGGAGGGAGAAGGAAGGAGGGTGAAGGGAGGAGGAAGAGGGAGGAGAAGGGAGGAGGGAGGAGGGAAGAGGGAGGGAGGGAGAAGGAAGGAGGGTGAGGGAGGAGGGAAGAGGGAGGGAGGGAGAAGGAAGGAGGGAGAAGGGAGGAGGAAGGAGGGAAGAGGGAGGGAGGGAGAAGGAAGGAGGGAGGAGGGAAGGGAGGGAGGGAAGAAGGAGGGAGAAGGGAGGAGGAAGAGGGAGGGAGGGAGGGAGGGAGAAGGGAGGAGGGAAGAGGGAGGGAGAAGGGAGGGAGGGAGGATCAGCCAGAGCAGCAGCTTTGTTGTACGATGTTCCACTGATCAGCTCATGAGGTTCTGCTCTGATGTCATCACCAGGAAGTGATGTCACACTGAGTCAACAACATCATTTCAAACTTAAAACTTTCATGTTGTCCTGTTCATCTAACTTCAGCCAATCAAGGGACAGATGTTTATTTGGAGGGAAGAGCTGCTGACTCTTCTGGACTCCGCCCCCTTTGAACTGAATAATTCTGAAGCTCTCACCTGATTGGGCGAGCCGGTCTCTGGCGGTCCTGCAGGGCAGGAGTTCGATTCTGCCGCAGAGAGACGTCACGTCGGTGTAGAGACGCTCGAGCTCGTAACCAGCGTTTTCCATCTGACGGCGAGGAGGAAGACACAAACATCAACATTAGTGCATTTACTCAGTTACTTTATTAAAGTACAGTTACCTTACTCATTAATCCAGCTTCAGTGTTAGTCAGCACTTCACAATAAAAGTCCCTCTGTATTTATGACCTTTACTTTGATATTTGATTCATTCATTTACATCTTTTATACTTTTTCAGAGCATCATAGCAATTTTTTTGTAACTTCGCGCACGCGCGCGCGCGCGCACACACACACACACACACACACACACACACACACACACACACACACACACACACACACACACACACACACACACACACACACACACACACACACACACACACACACAACCTGCTGGATGTCCTGCAGAGTCTTGATGACCCTGATGTAGTCCAGGTAAACCCTCCCTGCAGTGTCCCAGTCCTGGATGCTGGTGCTGTGTTCAGGGACCGCCAGCCCCTCCAGGAACTCCAGCAGGTAGTCGTGGTTGTCGTTGATGATGCAATCTACAGGAAAAACCATGAGCATGTTTACAAAAAGAATTAAATAGCTTAAAAACTCATTCGGGTCTTTATTTAACTCCGACCTGAAGCCAGATGTTGGATCAGCAGCCGGTGACACTGGTTCCAGTATCCGGCCCGGTACAGATGCAGCGCCTCCTGGTGTCTGTTTGCGTCTCGGTGTGCTCGCGTGGCCTTGGCCTCGTGGATCCACTGCTCTGGGATGAGCAGTCTCTCCGTCAGGAAGCGCTCCCTCCGGACAGACTCGTCAGTCTCCTGCAGGGGGCAGTGGAGGGTCAACATCTCTCTGACGGCTCGTTCCCGCTGACTGAAGATGCAGAGAAAATATCAGTTATTTGAGTTTTTGTCTTCAGGGACGACGAGAAACACGTCTCACTCTGTGCTGCTACAACATAACACTGAAGCTCCTGCAAGAACTGAACATCAGCTTCTGACGATCTTTAATATGATGCTTCAGTCACGTGACAGAATCAGTGAAGCAGCTCGTCACAGGAATCAAAAAGGAACAAACTGAAACACCCGACATTATGTGGACGGGATTTAAGGAGGTGAGAACGTACGCGTGGTCGGGGATGTGCAGTAGGATAAAGATGGCCATGTGCCAGAGGCCGGCGCTCTCCAGTTGTGCGGCGTAGCTGGCGTGGAGGAGTCCCTGGCGTGAGGCGCTCAGGTGGCTGTAGTGCAGCGACTGCAGGACGCCCCACAGGTGCCAGCTCAGACGGTAATCCAGACGCTCCCAGGTGACGGTGAGAGGATCCAGCAGCTGCTGCAGACTGTAGTGTCTGCAGGAGGACACAGGAAACTCAGGATTTAAAGGACATTTTACACATATCACATCAACCTGTGGATTCATTAACTCACTCAGGTTTTTATGAGAAAGTGTTTGTGCATCAGGACGTTTTTACCTGTCACTGTAGAGTTTGAGCAGGTGGAAACAGAGGTCGTACAGAGGTCGTTTAGACTCCTCCTCCTCCTCTTCCACGTCCATCTTCTCCGCCTCCAGGTACGGCGGCAGGGGGGCACAGGCGTACTTCCCCCCCTCACATGAGCCCTGCAGGAGGAATGAAGAAATGATTATCAGTGGAGGAAGGAGCAGAAAGTCTCTGGTTCTTTAAGTGTTTAACGTAACTACGAATAAAATGTAAAAAGAAACACGGCAGCTGACCTGGAAGGCAGCTTCATATTTAGCGAGGGCATCGGCCATGGAGGCAGTCGGAGGCAACATGAACCAGAGGTGGACAGCCACGCAGCGTTTCCAGTCCAACTGTGAGCAGACGTTCACCACGGAGTCCGACGACTGCCACACCTGCAGGGACAACAGGAAACAGCATCAAACATCAGACTGAACGACACGGTGAAAGTCAAACAACCACCAACTGTCTCCATGTCCTTATCGCGTTTCTTTAATCTGAAACATGTCATTTGTTCAGTAAAGCTACTGTTTCTGTTCCAACAACTCAAAGGTGTCGTACAGGTTTCCCTGCCAGGAGCGTGAAGATGCGAAGTCGCTCCTCTGGTAGGTAGCTGTCAGTCTGCATCCGGTTCCAGTCGGCGAGCTGAAGAGCCAGCAGGTCACGACAGTACTGAGAGCCCAGGGCCTGAGACAGCAGCAGCGACAACCGATGGTCACCTGAAGACCAAGAGCACAACATGTTGAAATTGATCTTAAAGTCTCCCGAGAGAAAAGAGTTAACGGAGCTAAATGTCTAGTTTCCTCCTCACCTTCCCTCTGTGCGACTCGACACGCCTCACTGATGCGGTTGCCCGTCAGGTAGCTGAAGATGGCCTCCGTGTGGCGACCCTTCCCGGCCAGAGCCACCTCCTCCTCCACCCTGCTGGTGGCGCCGCGGGACAGCCAGGCAGAGAAGGTCCGCCGTCTCTCCAACTGCTGCTCATAGTCACTTGGCGTCTCGATGTCTGGCTCTTGGTGGGCGGGGCCCAGCCGGCCCCAAAGAGCCTCACACAGGGTCCAGACCTCGGCCCAGTGGCCCAGGAGAGCTGGAGGGAGAGAGGTCAAAGGGTCAAATGTGGAGAAGTGACATCATCAGAACGTGTTCTTTTCCAATCAAACAAATCAAACACAGCTCCACTCTTATTTTGAAATTATGTCAAAACACAAAGTTACTGTTATTTCTCTTACGGTCTGCGTCACCCTGCGTGTCGTTCAGCTCTGTGATCCACTTGGCGTATTCGTGCAGCGCTGCCACACCAGTCTGCGGTCGCACCAGAGGGCAGGGGACGGAGTCTGTGATGCTGATGATGCTGTGCTCCAGGCAGATCTCCAGGGGGCGCTGCAGCACTGTCTGGCTCTCTTCCTCCTCTCCCTCCCCGGTCTTCATCACCTGAGGCTCCAGACCGACCAGCTGCTCCAGCGTCACTTTGTAGGGGCTTTCCACGAGTCTGCAGGAGACGATCAGAACCACGTTCAATTTTCATTTGGAGAAAATGTAATAAACATCATAAATTGTATTTGTTTTCTGTCTTACGGTTTGTTCCTGGCAGGTTTTGGCAGGAAGCTGAAGTCGGTCTTGGAGCTCAGGTCTTTGTGGTCGAGCTGTTTAGAGCCCAGCGAACTGAGCCGGTCTCCACAGTGCGCCAGCGTCCAGCCAGGACCCCAACCAACACGAAAGGACCGACCCTTGAACAGCCCGACATCCATCAGCAAACCTCCCTGTGAAACGACCCCACTCATCATTAGTGCTACACAAAGTTTTCTTTATTTCTTATATTATTTTTTCAGTGGATCGCCCCCTGGTGGCTGGCTGCATAAATTCTGAGAGGCTCGCCAACACATTTCCTTTCCCTACAACACTTTTAAATAAATATCATATTGCCGACAACTACAGGCGTTCCGAGCGCAGGACGGGGTGAAGGTGGTGCAGGGAGGCAGTGGGACCCTCTCATCAGTCATCTAGTATGAACTCACAACTGCAAGACTCCCGATGATCTGACAGGAAGTCGTGTAGTGTGAACACACGCATAAAACACACCAACCTTCCCCAAAGTGACCGACTCTTTGAGAGGGACAGGGCCGCCCATGCGCCGCACGCCAACCGTCCTGATCGACGGCTCTGGAGTTCGGGGGGGCAGTAGGAAGGAGGGACCCTGTGCTGCCCAGTGTAATGAGCGGGGGGTGTCCGCCCGGGACAGAGGAGGCTGAGGAGAGTCCGAGAGCTGAGAGAGGAGGCCGGAGGTAAAACGAGCCTGAAGAAGACCCCCCACTGAGAGAGAGAGAGATTAACATTGTTTTACCCTCATGAAATAACAATTTGCAGTAAATCAACAAGTTGATTGGCACCGGACAGTTTTGTACCAGAGGACCGGCTCTGAGCTCCGGGCAGAACGATGCGAGGGGACGAGACGTCAGTGGAAACTTTCATCGCTCCTCTGCCCTGGAACAAATCACTCTCCTCCTCGTCCTCAGCAAACAGGGACGCCTTCATGATCTGCAGAAAGAACGAGACAAAGCTGTTTATTCTGGTGACGTGATGTACTTCCTGTCTGTGGACTGTAGTCTCTACCTGGAGCGTGTGCGGGTTGATGCCCAACGTTGATGCGATGTGGCTGGACGCAGAGATACCATCAAGCTCAGCAGAGGTCAAACCTCCGAGCTTCCCGCATGTCGTGTCTGTCTCCCCGGGCAGGTCGCTGTCCTCCTCCCCTCCCAGCAGGCTCTCTGTCGGGAAACTCTGGGTGATGTCGGCCATGTCGCTGTCCAGCTCCGCCACGCCACTGGGAAGATCCACGACAGTGGACTGAAGAAACAGAGGCAAACATTGATTATTGATCATGATGGATCAGACTCATGGCTCCTGAGAGTGTGACGGAGAGTTAGTGGATAAATCACTTGTTGATGAACACAATCAAAACAGTGAGTTTCTCCTCTGAAATTAAATTAAAAACTGAACTGGAAGTTTTTAGGTCTAAAGAAGTTTGACTACACAGCTTCTGCATCAGATTTTTATCATCGTTTGTTGTTCTTCAAACAAACTTTACAGACCAAAGATAAAAAATCATTTTCATTCACTTTATTTATTTTTTACTTTACTTTATTTAGAGATAAAAAAAACAAAGAAAGTTTGTCACACGACTTGAAGCAGGTTTGAGTTTCCTGCTGAAGAAGTTTGACCTTTACAAAATCATTTCAAACCACGAGGAGCTCATTTTAATACATCAGAATAAAAACATCAAAGATTCTCAGGGTGTTTTTGTTCATTTTGCTTATTGCAGTGTTTGTGTTGTCATGACGATCTGTTCCTCAGCTAGAGGACGTCACATCTGTAAATCTACAGAGAACATCTGCACCACACGTTCACTTCTTTGTTTACAATTGACCTGGAAACCAGAATTTCCTCATATCAAACAACTTTCCGGATCACGTTTGGTTTTCATCATGAGAATCATCAGGTTTTACTGCGGCTGTAACGATTCTCAAACAGACACTGAAATCACAGTCCAAACATCTGCGGGTCAAAATGTCGAAGATTTAATAAAACCCACAAATTTCACCCCCGCTTCTCCTCACACACCCACTACAGCTCCGCCTCAAAAAAGAAAAACGAGATATGAATCACAGTGTGGATTTGGAGATTGGTTACACCCCGAGGTGTGAAGCTTTGAGAGAAGAGGCTTGAATGCATGTTGTGTTACAGAGACGATAGTAAAAATAACCTTAATTTATATTTTGTATAAAATATTTTGTCTGTTTATGTCTATAAAGATTTTTTACTCAAATCCCCAAAATGTTTATGATTTCAAGGAGCCCTGAAATAACAGAAAATTGTTGTTTCCTGCTCAGTGAGATGACGTCGTGTTTTCAAACTGAAGATCATCAACTCAATATAATAATTTATTTATAAAGCATTTTATAGCATAAAATGTGAAACTGATCGATCGTTGCTCGTGACCTCAAATGAATCCGGCACGAACAAGAACTAAACCTTAGACCAAATCGAGATGGACGACATGACAGCTCCCGAAAAATAAAGACAAATCTTCTGGATCGCCCCCTGGTGTCTGGCTGCAGCATAGGTCATAATCCCCTCCTCCATGTTAGCAGTTGGGACATGAACCAAACTAAAAATATCTAAGTAGATAAATAAATGTTTGTCAAAGATGTTTCTGTCATTTCAGCTCGTTCTTATCTCACCGATGTTTGTTCACGTGTTCCTGATCAGTTTGGTTTGAATCAGTTATTTGATGATATAAAAACAGGCTGAGACGTCGTGATTGACAGCTGAGACTGAATGAAGATTGGTTGAGTGGGTCTGGTGACGGGACCTTGATACCACGACTCCCAATCACTACTGCACGATGTCCAATGGCAGCGTTCATGTCCAAGATATTTTAGCTTCATGACTGTACGACGAGAGGAAGGGGTAACAAAAAAAAACATCCAGAGAACTTCCGATTCTGAATAAAAACAGTTTTAGTGAAATGTTCCTTTTATCACTGCGGATGACGACGACAAAGGATGAACAGTGTGGATGGGCGCAGGCTGCTCTACCTGAGCCTGTGGCGCCACCTGATGCTGGGAGGGCGGAAGTTGCTGCTGCAGCTTGGAGGGAGGAAGTGACATCATGGTCTTCAACTTCTTGGGGTCGGTTTTCAGAGGGATGTCGTCCTCCTCGTCAGAATCCTGGAGGCCGTACTTCGAGAAGTGGGCCACCTGAGAGAGGAGGGGGAGGAGTCTGTTACACCTGAGAATCACCTGAATGATGTGAGAGTATTCGCTCGGATGACAACCAAATTCTTTTAAATTGGTTAAATGTTCTCAGACACAGTCACTGACCTCGAACACCCAGGACCCCGTCTCAGTTCTGTACTCCAGGAAACGTGCTCCCTGTTTGCGCGAGGCTTTCTCCAGCCGACCCTCGTAGTTCATGTCGGACAGACGCTCGGGGCTCCTGATCTGAGTACAGGTCGTTTTGTCATTTGGCCAAACCCCATCCAGGGTGACCTCGGCTCGTCTACGCACAAAGTGACGACATGAGATTAGGACATGAGCTAAATGACCCCTTTCCCCATTAGACACCGTCCCACACAGCAGAAGGATTTTAGACTAACCTGTTAAGCCCCTCCCCCTCTAATGGCTTGTTTTTGTCATCCGGGTACACGATGACCTCCTTGCGTCTGAAGTGGACGATCTCGTCAAGGTTCAGCCCACTCACATTCACCTCACCAGGGAAGAAGATGGAGCCATAACCTGTGAGGGCCAATCAGCTGAGTGGTGAGACGCCAGGCCAATAAGAGACCATGCGATACAAGTGGCTGAGTTTGACTGAAGCGTGTTAATGTCAAATTAAATCAAACAATGACCTGACGAGATTTTATCTTTAACATTAGCTGAGCTCAGTTCATCGAGTGATAACTTTACCTTTCCTGCCGATGGTAAAGTTTTCCACCAAACACTCTCCGTGTTCGTCCGTCATGTCAGCCAGATCCTTCATGGAGGGGATGGTGTAATAACCCACACGGTTGAGGACGATGCCTGAAAGACAGAAAACAGAATCTGTCTGAGAGAAGTCAAAGTATCCCCCCCCCTCCAATACATCCAGTGCTTTATGGTCCATTTGACTCTCAATGATCATCAGCTGTATTGAACACTTGAAACTAGAGACTGAGACAAACTCCTGAGGAAAACGTTTCCTGACGTTGTCGTGGCTATTTATCCAAAAGATGTTTCAGTCAAAATAAAGTGACCAAAAAGCCACTGATGCAGCAGTTGGTTTGTACTCGGGACAACGGTCCACGCTGAATTCACGGTTGGGTTGATTTGTTTTCCCGTTCAAAAGCAAAGATACATTTCTTCTTCTCATGCTCTGCTGAAAAAAACCATTTCCCTTCCTGGGGCTTCCGCTCATTAACACACCTGCTACCTGCTTAGTGCCCCCTAGTGTCTAAAAATATAAATGCAATTAATTTGCTTAATAGGAGGAAGCGGCTTATTTAGAAAAAGCAGCACATTACATGTCATTTAGCTGATGCTTTTATCCAAAGCCACTTCCAAAACCTATGAGGGGCCATTCAGGGTTTAACATCTTTCCCATGGACACTTCGGCATGGGCTGGGATTCGAACCCTTCAGGCCTCCATCCCGAATCACAATATATCAAACTAATGAAATAGCTCCCCTAACCCTAAGAAGTACAGTAATTTTCTCATAGACATCTATAGAAACTGCCAGTGGAGTCGCCCCCTGCTGGTAGTCTGTGGTTCGTCTAACCTGCTGGATGAGGAGACTGTTGAATTTCCTGCTGCTCGTCCTCTCGCTCCTCCTGCAGAGACTCCTCCCCCAGAGATGCCAACAGGTCATCACTGCTCAGCTGAGTACACACACACACACACACACACACACACACACACACACACACACACACACACACACACACACACACACACACACACACACACACACACACACACACACACACACACACACACACACACACACACACACACACACACACACACACAAATTTGACTATCAACACAATGAACAAATATTGCATCTGTGACCGTTAAATTCAAACTGAAAGAAAATGTACTTTATTAACTAAGTTAGTTGGTTTGTGTTAGAAATGATAATGTGTAAGTTTCCATTGACACTGGTGATACGTTTCTATCTTGATCAGATTTGAGGAACCAGTGATGCCACTCACCTCCAGGCCGTTCCTCGCCGCTTTGTGCATGTTCAGGTCACTGATGGTGTCCTGCAGGGTGGTCTGGGCGCGGCCCTGTGGGATGGGCTTGGCGATGGGGTTAACGTAGAACTGGGTGACCTCTGGGTCATCGTCCGCCTGGCTGCTAGTGCCCCCCAGCTCCTCCTCCTCCTCTTCCATGAGGCTGCAGACGGCAAACGACAGGAGATTAAATACAAAACAACGCTTAAGAGTTAATAAAAACAAAATCTCAAGCTTGTGGGCAATTTGAGATGGAACCATCTGAACTTCCTGCTGTCATTGGGCATATCTAAATTTACAGATTTCATACCACCCGTAGCAGCAGATTTATATCTGGACCAATCACTCGTTTCATCCTCTGAACCAACAACTTGTCTATTAGACTCTGTCCCAACTGGACTTTTTAAAAGGAAGTTTTCACCCTAATTGACAGTTTCATATTGAATCAGATTAATATGTCGTTGTTAACCGGCTGCGTACCACAAGCTTTTAAGGTAACTGTAATTGAACCTCTGCTTCAAAAGCCCACTCTTGATCCAGATGTTGTCGCTGATTAGACCCAAATCAAACCTTCATTTCCAAAACCCTAGAAGAAGCTGTTGCTAACCAGCTGTGTGACGACTGAGACAGAAACGATCTGTTGGAAAACCTTCAGTCAGGATTCAGAGTCATCACAGAAACAGCTGTTAACAGTTACTAACGACCTTTTCATGTCCTCAGATAATGGACTTGTCTCTTACTGGTCCTGTTGGATCTTAGTGCAGCATCTGACCCCACAGATCATAAGATCCTGTGACAGAGACTGGAGCAACATGTCGGGATCAAAGGAACATCAGACTGGTTTAAATCATATTTATCACACAGATTTCAGTTTGTTCACGTTAACAATGACTCTTCCATGCACACACAAGTTAGTCATGGAGTTCCACAGGGTTCTGTCCTTGGACCGATACTCTTCAGCTTATATCTGCTCCCTTTAGGCAACATCATCAGAAAGCACCTCGTACACTTCCACTGTTACGCAGACGACACCCAGCTGTACATATATGAAGCCTGATGAATCTAATCACTTAGTCCAACTTCAGGAACGTCTGAAGAACATCAAGGTCTGGATGACCCAAGAACTTCTTACTTCTAAATTCAGACTGAGCTCATTGTAATTGTCCCTAAACATCTGAGAGAAACCTGGTCAGATAGTCCCCTTGGTGTTAGCTTGGCCCCAGCTCCACTGTGAGGAACCTGAGTTAGGACCAGGACATGTGACCCACATATAAAACAAGTCTCTAGGACAGCTTTCTTCCACCTGCACAGTATTATGAACATTAGGAACATCCTGTCTCAGAAGGAAGCTGAGAAACTCGTCCATTTGTTCCTCAGACTGGATCAGTGTGAGTCTTTATTATCAGGACGTTCAAGTCAGTGTGAAAAGCCTCCAGTTGGTCCAAGATGCTGCAGCACGAGTGCTGACAGGAACTAGGAGAGATCATATTACTGCTCTTAGCTTCTCTGCATTGGCTCCCTGTAAAACTCTGACTATCAAGATCCTGCTCCTCACATAGAAAGTCCTTCAAACCCTTCATATATCAAAGAGCTCATAACACCATATTAGGAAGTCCTGAATCATCCCTTAGTTATGCTGCTATAGGTCTAGACTGCCCATCATGCACTGAGGGAGAACTCCCATCATGCACTGAGGGAGAACTCCCATCATGCACTGAGGGAGAACTCCCATCATGCACTGAGGGAGAACTCCCATCATGCACTGAGGGAGAACTCCCATCATGCACTGAGGGAGAACTCCCATCATGCAGAGGAGACTCCCACATGCACTGAGGAGAACTCCCATCATGCACTGAGAGAGAACTCCCATCATGCACTGAGGGAGAACTCCCATCATGCACTGAGGGAGAACTCCCATCATGCACTGAGGGAGAACTCCCATCATCCTTTGCAGGTACCCCAGCAACACTTGATGCTGTACAAGTGTTGCTGGTCTCTCTCTCTCTCTCTCCTCTCCATTTTTCCCTGCTCACCCCAACCGGTCGAGGCAGCCCCCCCCCCACATTGAGTCTGGTTCTAGAGGTTTCTTCCAGTTAATGAGGGAGTTTTCCTCCAAACTGCTGCTCATTGTGGGAACTGTTAGTTTCTCTATAAAACATTTAAGGTCTTGACCTTCAATGTAAAGAGCCTTGAGACAATGTATATTATGATTTGGCGCTATACAAATAAAATTGATTTGGTATTGAATACTGTGTGTGTGTGTGTGTGTGTGTGTGTGTGTGTGTGTGTGTGTGTGTGTGTGTGTGTGTGTGTGTGTGTGTGTGGACACCTGTGTCCGTTCTGTGGATACTCGGGGGGTGAAGCGAGGTCGTCTGTCTCCGTCTCCGGCTGGCTGCTGTACTGACTGCTGTTCAGGTTCTTCAACACAAGTTTCTTTATACTCTTTCTGTGGACAACACACAGGTTTATTACTGAGGCTCCACGCTGATCTAAACACCTGCAGCTTCCCTGTGCTTCTCACCCGTAATGACAACATTTTCACATGTGTTACCATGGCAACAGAACAGGCTGCTGGGTACCTGGGCACGAAGGCTCCGTTGGTGAGCGAGGGCTCGTCATCATCAAGGCCGTCGAAGAGCTGCGACTTGGAGGAGCCGGATGATGTCAGCGATTTGGGGCGAACCCTGGTCGCAGGTCGAGGGGTCAGCTTGTAGTGGGTGGGTGTGGTCAGAGCCTTCTGGGCCGTGGGATTGGTTGGTTTCAGACGCTGTGAAAAGAAAAAGAGGAGATGATGTGAATTTTAAAAAAATCCGCAGAGCGACAAAAGAGCAGCAGCTTCTGCAACTTTAGAACAAACTCACCTCCTCTTTCTTCTTGGGGTCGGACAGCGGGTTTCTGAACAGCGGCGAGTCTCCGTACGGTGAATACGCCAGAACGCTGAGCTGCTGCTGCAGCATGGCCTGCTGAGCCGCCGCTGCGCTGGGATCAGTGAGCGCTGCAGAAAAGAAAAAACGACAAAATCATACACTACCATCACCAACGACCAAAGAACTCACTATAAACACCAAAGTAAATGTCAGAATGTCGTTAGTCTGTCTCACCGACTGGTTGCTGTGGAGCTCCGAATCCCATCGTGCTGGTTCCACTGTTGAATGCTGTCGTTCCGAATGTTCCCATGGTTCCCAGCGTGGTTCCCAGTTTGTTCTGGTTGTTTCCGAACAGAGACGTCTGTCCTGGTCCCACTGCTGAACACACACAGATGTGTTATAATATGTTTGTGAGAACAGTCTGAAACCTGCACTTTGTTTCAAAATAAATGATAAAAGTAGTTAGATTGTGTTATAAAGAAATAAAAGATATCTGAAATGTTTTTCATTAATAAACAAAGATTTCTAAATATAGAAACATAAAGTAAATATCACTTAACTCTCAGTAAGTTATTCTAAATATAAATCATTTGTCTCTGCTCCTCTCCTGCCACCGTACGTTAGCAACTCATATCACCAACTTACAACCTGAGGTAGAAGACTTCTCGACTTGAATGTTCTTAAATACTATGGTTTTTATTTTAGAACGATTTAAAGATTATTTTGCAAACAATAATCTCTCACAGGCAGTTAGTCTGTTTTCAGACAGTTGATATTATTTTATTACACATTCTATGAGTAAGATCTTTCTTCTTCGTTTCCTGTTGACTTCATGGTTCGTGTCTTACCTGCTCCAAAGCTGGTTCCCAGTCCAGTGCCCAGTCCACCAGTGGCCGGTTTGTTTCCAAACAGACTCCCTGCAGCAGGATTCGTTCCGAAACCTCCACCAACAAACAAGTGATCAGAGTTGATTGGAGCTGTTGCCATGGTTACCTTCAGATGTACGTCAAATGTGTTTTACCTTGCTGTGTTGTCAACAAAAGACTTCACTCACCAAAGGTAGAGGTGTTGGTTCCGGTTCCCAGCGTGAGGGCCGGCTTGTTGCCAAAGAGTCCAGTGCCGGTGCCGAAGGAGGGAGCGCTAGTGGTGGTGGTGCCGAACCCGGCCGTTTTATTACCGAATAAACTCTGCTGTTGGAGACAAGACAGGAAGAGTGAAAACAAACATCTTTCTCTTTGTGTTCCACATCCTGAGACTATCAGGGACCTGACAAGTCACAGGAAGTGACTCGCTAAAGTGGCCATTCCAGAAGTCACGATATATAATCTATTATGGTTGAATTCATTTGACACGGACGCAGTTTAATAGGTTCAACAGCTTTTCTTAAAGAAACTTTAAGACATCTTTTTATCATCCCCTTGTTTTGTTTTAATTCTTTTTTATTTAATTAATATACTGATTTGTGTTTTTTTAACAGTTGTTCATCCTGTTGTCTTAACCTGCTGTTTATATTGACGTTTTTTTGTTTTTATTGTTTTATCATAGATGTTTTAACTTCGTTATTGACATCAACCGTCAGTTCAACAGAAACTGTTGATTATGACCCAGACAAAGAAAGATGTGTTATTGTCTGTTTCTGTTCTGACAATAATCCCTGGTTTACTCTGTACCTGTGTGCCAACGTTTCCAAACCCGGTGTTGGTTTGTCCAAACAGCCCAGTGCCGGTCCCGAAGCCTGCGGCGGTGCTGGTCTGAGCGGTGCCGAACAACCCACCCGCCTGAGGCGCTGCCGTGTTCCCAAACAAACCCTGCAGCGCGGCAGAGAGACATCAGACACCAGAAATCCTCACTCAGACAGAACAGTTTGAGGGTGAAGCAACAGCTGATGCTTGAAATATCATTATTAAAGCATATTTGCTTGTTTTTAATCTTTGCCACACAGGACGTTTAAGTGTTGGTGAGAGAAGCTGCGTAGAGAAACTGAATGACTCACCATGGTGCTGGTGTTGGCCTGTCCCATGGTGTTGGTGTTACCGAAGGAGAAGCCGGTGTTCGGCGCGGTGGTCGTCTGACCGAACGGCTTGAAGAGGCTGGCGGCTGGTTGCTGTGCCGGCTGTGTGAAAAGGCCGCCTGTGGTCGCACCGAACCCGCCGGGCGCTGCTAAAGAGACGACAGACACAGAGCGTCATTTCACTTGCTCTAATTAACACTAATCTTCTATGGTTAGACTTTAAATGATTTCTACAAATAAAATAGAAGCAGAGAAGAAGAGTTCTGATCACTGTGGTAAGACGCAGCTTCTGTTGTCATCACTCACCTGCTCCGAAGGTGCCTTTATTCTGTCCGAAGGAGAAGCTGGTGTTGGGGGCCGTGGAGCCAAACAGGCCAGTGGTGGCACTGGGCGCGGCCGCGGTCGCACTGAACAAGCTGCCCGTCGCTGCAGCCATCTGATTGGTCTGTCCTTTCCTGCCCGCCTGGTAATCCTCGAATCTCAACTCCTGCAGAGAAACAGGAGAGAGACAACAAATCAGATCAACAGAGACGGGTTCACAGACGTTTATCAATATCTGTGTTGATGTTTGCTGATATGAAAACTTCTGTTTTACAGAATAAACAATGCCTGGAAAGAAGTGAATTTATGTTGTTGTCTTATGTTAAAGATTTTTATTTTCTGCATTCAAGTTCTATATTTGGTTGCATTTGTATTTTCTTTTTATTTGTAATAAAGTTTATGGGTAAAAAGTAAAACTTCAATTACACTTTTTGTGTTTGAGAACATCATCTTAGGAATCACAAACACATTTTAAATGCATATATATATATATATATATATATATACATATATATATACACATATATAGGATTATGAAACTTATTTGCCCCTAATATCGATATCGGCACAAAAAAGTCACTCAAACAAATCACTTGAACCAATTCACGCAGATCATCTAATTGATCGTATTCTCTGCATGGACATTAACAGGAGAGTTCCGTCAAATCAATCTGTCTAACCATGCGACTCACTAAAATAAGCAGCTGATGTGCTCGTCTGTGTGTCGACCGTCAGACTCACCTCCAGGGACTTGTTCTCGTACTCCTTCATGGCCGTGATGCACTGGTGTTTGGTGTTGATGCTCGTGGTCACACCAGCTTTCACCATCGTGTCACTTCCTGTTGGAGGCTGAATGGGAACAAAGATCTCTGTTAACTCTTTTAAAACAAGAAACATACAGATTGTAAACCGTTAAACTTGTTTTTCATTGTGAGGAAATTAACATCTGTAACTGCAGATTCCGTTTGAAGGGTTAGGTTAAGTTAAATACTTTTGTTCATTCATAGTATTTCATTTTTTCAGATGCTGGGAATGTTTCGCCATCATCTATACATTTATTTGGACCCTCATTCATTCTGGACCTTCTCAAAGTCTTGCCTTGTTTTTCCAATGTGAACACAAAGGATTAAGTTTGTGGTATAAACCAGAGTCACAGGAGCAGAACAGGTTCCTTCTTGTCGCATCAGATTTACTCACGTTGAATTTCACGGTTGTTCCCGGCTGCTGTGCTGCGGAGAACCCAGCGCCTCCGAACAGAGAGTTCGTTCCCCCGAAGGGGTTGGAGGCAGTGTTGGTGGCTCCGAAGAGCCCGCCGCTGCTGGTGCTCGTCCCAAAGCCTGGACGACAGAAGAGGAGCCAGATTAATTTATACAAATGTCAAACTGATGTCTTGATTTATCAGCAGAATCTTTTATCTGCAACATTTCAGGCAGGAAGAAGCTGCATTTATGCGACAGTCTGTGAAAACACTCGTGTTTCTGAGCAACACAACGGAAACTGGACTCGCTTGAGGCTCCTGAAGACGTTCTACCTCTCGTCTTCTTCAGTTCAGACTGAACAGAGAAACTTGTCTTGTTTTATTCTGGTAAAAACGTATGCCATTTCAGATCCATACCATAAACATCACATTAGTGTCAGTGCCTAATAATTAATCATGAAATGCACCCTGGGTATAAATGAACAGAAGAAAATGGATGAATGGAACTGTTTAAAAAGGTCACACTTTTAAACCAGCAAGAATCTCTGTTGCTTTTTTTCTTTTTGGTTTCTGAATTTCATCTGTTTCAGTGTTGAACCAAAATGATGTTTTTTTTCCTCCTGGACAAAACCAGGAGCAGGTTGTCATGACGATTTCATCTGAATAAATAAAATCACCCCTTAAAAAGGTGTGAATTGTTCACCGCAGCAGTGACTCACTTCCAAAAGATGTGGGTTTGTTGGCACTGAAGGCATTATTCTGCTGGGAGAAGAGTCCGCTGGTGGTGCCTGTTCCCGTGTTGCCAAACAAGCTGGTAGAGGTGCCGCTCGCTGCACCGAAGCCGAAGCCGGTGCTAGTGGAGGAAGCCGCCGGTTGACTGAACGTACTCGATCCAAACAGACCGCCTGGGGGAAAGAGACGGGAGCAGATTAAAGTTTATTTACACGTCTTTAAAAGAAGTTCTACACTTCAAAACTTTATTTGTGCAGAACGTTTCAACAACTAGTCTTCAGGAGTTGTACAAGTGTAAATCCGCAACTGGACTCAGTTGAGTTTAACTCAGTTCAGACCAAACTGGGAATCTTCAGATATGTTTGAAGGAGGCAACACAAAGCACTTTAAATAAAGAAATGTAACTAAAACGTGGAGAAAATGAGACAAGAGCTGACAAACCAGGTTTATTCTGTGTGGAACCAAACAGTCCTCCAGTGTTGGTGGTCGTCCCGAACGTAGAAGCCCCAAATCCTCCTGCCGCCCCAAAGCCTGTGTCTGCAGATAAACAGTTCACGCGACGGTTTGACACGACACTGAGTGACGCTTTAAATCACCGGAAATAAAAACAGAAGCTTTCTCCCACTGTTCCCACAGTTAGAGCTGAGAGTAAATTCACATCACCATAACTTGGCTGTTGGGGTTTTTCTGTTTGTGAATGAGACTTCACTGATTGAAATAAAACACCCACCTCCGTTAATCCCACATATTTTATAATTACAGTTATTCAGACAATTATCTGATTTTATAAGCAACGTGTGTTTTTGGTTTGGTCGATTTGGTGTTTTTACTACCTATGCTTAACAGCTTCATGTGGAAACCATCATTTAGATGGTCTGTGAGAAAGCGCTCCACCTAAGGCTGCTGTGGGTTGGAATTAAATCAAGTTAATAGAAATAAAGAAACTTACTTTGTTGTCCGAAGGTGGACGCGTTGCCGAATCCCCCTGTTCCTCCACCGAACGGAGTCCCGAATGACTTGTTGAACATCTTGACCGGTTAACAGGACGGCACGAAGTCTTCTGCCTGGAGACAAACATGAACTTTAAAAACTTCTGCATGAGCTGTTTATACTGAGCAATAACATCACTCTGGGAAAATGTGACAGGACCAGTTTCCATTAACCTCAACTGTCACTTTACTGTCAACCATAATGTGTGTCGTTGAAAAGAAAGAGTCTGAATCTTGTTTGTTTTCAGACATTAATTCTGGAAAATTGAGTCTGCACATGTTCCTGACGTGTTCCTGACGTGTTCCTCACATGTTCTGCAGGTTCTGTCTGTGAGAACAAATGTCTGAGTCAGTGTCTCTGGACATGTTCTGGATCTTCTCCTGCAGCCTCCTGGTAAAATGTGTGTAACATGTCAGAGTGAGTCCATGTGAGGAGACAGCAGGACAATGTGTGGAAGCTTCCCAGTGAGTGGACGTTTTTTCCATTAATTGTTAAATAATGTACAAACAATACTTTTTTTAAACGTTTAAATTAAATACACTGAACTAGTTTGTTTAGCTTTAAACAATTTCAAAAGATATTTGCATCGAAAACCAAAACTCCTTTAATCTCATAAACTAAATAATCTCAATGAACCCTTCACTTTTAAATAAACTAGTCTTTAAGGAATTTGTTTGCATTGAAGTAGAAGTAACATGGAAATACTTCAGTAAAGTACAAATACCTCAGACCTGAACTAAAGTAAGCGTGTTAGTAACTTGTCTGAGCAGCGGGAGCATTGTCACCGAATCAAGAGAAAATCAGACACGTGAAGTTTGAACACGGCTCAGATCCGAGGAGAACTTTCAGCTCCTCGGATCTGTGTCGTTACCGGACTCCATGTGTAGCTACCCACGGGTAGCTGACCACGTGTAGCTGACCCACGGGTAGCTGACCCACGTGTAGCTGACCACGTGTAGCGAGCTGTGTCATCAGAGACCCGTCGATCCAAACACACCGTAACCACCGGTGAGTCGGAACCGGCTGAGACACAATATAGAGACAAACCGGTGCTCCACTTTAACTGGTGATACGTTGTCTTTATGATACGTTGTCTTTATTCCAGATGTTGTTTGTCGGTCACTGATTCGTCCTTTTCACAAACCGTGTGTGAAGTGCGGTGATCTACTGAAGGTGTCGTTGAAATAAACATCAAACAAAACCCATCACGAGTTAATGTGATGTGTCAGCGTCACTTTGACACAACAATAACAAATAATAGATATCGTATAAAAACCCTTGAAAAGGATTGGAAAGGACGTGATGAAGTGAATTAGCTTCAGATTTGCCTCGTCAGTGTTGTGTTGACAACACACTTCAGACAGATCATCTGTTGATTACACACAGACAAACACTTGCATTACAGAAACTACAAAAAAACTAACTATAGCGTTTTCTGATGAGCGTTTGTTGTTTTCATGTCATCAGAAGCCTGAAGCTCATCATGGAGAACATGGAGAACATCTCTTAAAGTTACGTCTGCTGACTTTAACCAGCAGCGACAGGAGTGAAGCTTAATCAACTAAAGGCACGTGCACCAACTTCACTCACAAAAACAAGCACGAGCTTCCACCTGGTTGATGTCAGGGATGTTTTCGTGTGACACGTGTTTGGAGCTGGCCTCTTCTCAGAACTCGTGTCTCCTGTGAACCATGAGCATCAGCCTGTGAAGCCTGTTATCGAGTCTGCAGCGTTTCCTGTGGGTTCGGACTATCAACAGGGATCATGTGACTGTCTGCACATCCGGTGTGTTACAGTCGCTTCGTTCAGGTGAAGCAGCGAACATCAAAGCGGCTCGGTGACGTCATCAGGCCAGAAGCTAACTCACTTCATCGCGTCCTTTCCGGTTCACGTTTTTTTATACGATATCTATTATTTGATATTGTTGTGTCAACGTGACGCATCACATTAACACGTGATGGGTTTTGTTTGATGTTTATTTCGACGACACCTTCAGGAGATCACCGCACTTCACACACGCACGCGCTTTGTGAAAAGGACGAATCAGCGACCGAGTCTGAACCGACCATCAACATCTGGAGTAAAGACATCACCAGTTCAAGTGGAACCCCGGCAGCAAGATCATTTCCGCTCCTGCTAACAACACGTTAGCTCCGCGAACACAACTCACAGCCGAGTCACCAGTCACACAACTCCTGCCTCACACACACACAGTGAACATGTACACACACACACACACACAGTGAACATGTATATACACGCACACACACTGAGCCTATTATCGGACACTCACCGCCGCGCTGACACTGTTCAAAGTTACCCGCTGTCAGGCTAACGTTAGCCTGCTAGCTCCGCCGCTAGCTGCGTAGCACAGCTCGGTGAACGAGCCGCGGACACGTGACGAACAACAGCTGCTTTCTCGCACTTTTACCTCCAACGGTGAAACTGACGCTGTGTCTGCGCTGAAACTTCAAACACTGACGCGTTTTAACGAAACATCGGAAACATCTGAAGCTTCGAGTCAACGAGGGAAAACCGTCTGCGCACTGTCTGACGTCACACTGCTTCTTCTTCTACGTTTTCCGGCAGCTGGTGTCCACTGAGACTCACTACTGCCACCTACTGGATTTCACAGCGTCTGACAATCCTGATCACACCTTTATTTTATAAACTTTATTCACATTTTCCTTCGTTTTGGAACAAAATCAAAAAGTACAAAACACGAACAAGGTTAAAAATACTAAAGTAAAAGACTGTTTATACATAAAAAATAACAAGTACCAACTGTACAAGGAGTCTCCTTCTTGCTTCTCACTTCTCTGACAACTAATTCTCAAAATGTCAAAAGCTCATTAATTTACTCCAGAACAATAAACATTGAAATACTTATTGTTCCATGTATTTTATAACAGAGATGATGATACATAAATGTTTAAAAACAGGATTACATAAAAAACCAAGGTAGTACTTGGTAAACTTTGAGTCCAGATCAAGGCTTGTGTTTCACTTTCGTTAACAAAGTGAGAAAGGAGTTCAACATTTTCACAGATTTCTCTGAGAATAATTCATGGATCTTGATGAAAATCTGGCATATTTATGGCGATGATATTGTAATTATAAGTGCAATATATATGATGTTTGTGTAATTTGGTGCCGATCTGAATAAAAATCCTGAGCTAGTGAATTTAAATGTGGTTTCATAAGGAGACTGTTGGGCCTTGGCAGAGGAATGGGACATTCTCGGTTTTCATCATTCCTATCAATAATGTTAACATTTTACTTTGAAAATTAGCTTTTCATCCAAACTGAAAACAAGTGTATTAAAGGATTTTGCTCAACACTTGTTTGATAAACGTGGAGGTCACGGGGGTGGGGGGGTTAGGGTCAATGCTCGGGTCTGAACATGAAAATAATCCAGTTTTAACAACTCAAGTTTAAATGGACTGAAAACATGTGACACTATGAAGACCAACACAAAAGTTATATGAAATCATTTTATTTCATGTTGTGGTGATTCCACACAGGGAGCTTTTCTTTAAAGTAAAACTAAAACGTTCCTGGAGGAACAGAAGAAGGCAGAAGTTACAGCTGCACATTAGACGACAATGATGCAACTTGAATTATATCCTTTTGAAATGTTTATGCCTAATGAAGTGAACTAGTTAACTTAGGATCAGGCTCATATCTGAAGCACACCTCCAGAACACATCAGTCTGACTCAGCCTTTTTTCTCCCCTCTCTCCATTCTTCTTCCTCTCTCATCACATCCCACCTCCCTTCATCCTCTTTCTGCTTCTTTCCTCCTGCACTCATCTCTTCCTACTCATATTCAGTCTGGTGCACACCTATTCTCCTTCTCTGTACCATCTGAGGCCTGTGATCAGCTCGGGACAGTTTTCTGTCTGAACCCGACTGAGCCAGAGAGAAACCTGGGCCTGATGTTTCCCCCAATTACAGGCAAAAAATCCAGCAGCCCAGCCAGCGTGTCTGAACCAACCTGCAGCCGACATCATCTCAAACTGTCCTGTCAGGTCCCGACGGACTTGGGGTGGGGAACAGACGGATGACATCTTTAACCTTCACCCCCTCAATATTCAACACATCAACTTCCATTAACACCTTTAAATGACAGGTTGCTGTAGCCTGATCCGATTGAAACAATCATAATTTTGACAGGATTCTATTCACTAAAGAAAAAGAGACAAACTGATGAGACTCTGACTTTTGGCCTGAACCTTACATTAAAGTCAAATGCTGGAAATGTTGGCATATGACAAGCAGCATGAGTTTAACAAGTCAATACATGTGTGTCAGGGTGAGACCTCAGCTTTGAGTCTCAGTCCACAGCACAGATGGTACAAGAACACAGGTCTGATGGTCTTATCTCTGAGCCCATAGATGAGAGAACTCAGACATCTGGGGAGCATGATGAGGAACACATATAAAGTATTCAGGATGATCACAAGTATTGGCCTCGTCACAATCTTTGAAATGGCTCCAATGACAGAGTTGTGTATAGTTGATAAGAGACTGAGGCCCAGCTGCACCAGATGCAGCAGCAGCGTGTTACGAGCTTTACGAGCTGAAGCTTTGTCTGTAGACGCTGACCTGGCTGCCACCATCACACCAATGTAGGTGCACGTGATCACTACAGTCGCTGATACAAACACAAAACAAGTGTAAGCTTTGTCATAATCATCAGACATCGGCCCAAGAAACAGGACAAGGGTTCCACAAAAGTCTTTCATCTGCAGAGTGCCCAGGCTTTCAAACGGGAAATCTAACAGCAACAGAACTCGGACGAGGACGTTCAGTGAACTAATGGCCCAAACCACGATGATGGCCAGTGCTGTGTTTGTGATGGTGATGATGGTAGCGTGTCGCAGCGGCTGGCACACAGCTACATATCTCTCCAGAGACATCACCACCAGAGTGAGAGGGGAGATTTCATTGGTGAAATTAGCGAGCATGACCAGAAGAGCACACACAGGATACGACAGCCGAGTTTTACAGAGAGCGAGTAGATACATTAACTGGCTCAGTGCCATCTGCATGGTGTCGGCAACAAGGAGGTTGTACAGGAGGATGTAACGAGAGGACTCACGAAACACTGCTTTACTCCTCAGGGTGAACAACATGGTGACATTAATGAGGAAGAAGATGCAGCAGGGCACAGATGTCACAGTGCCCATCATCACTCTCTCCAGAAACATCCAACCAGTAGTAATGTTGGCTTGAGCTGTACGGGACATCTCATAGAAGCATTTACCACATGAGAAGCTAGAACCTGTTGATGTAGCTGGAAAACAACAGCACAATAAATCTCTTCATCTGTCCCCTGTATTCTGAGAACAGTGGAAAAAACACAAAGAAGCTCGTTGAGTTGCATCCAAAACCCAAAAGCAGTCACATTTCCCTGTGCAGATCCTGAGCAGGTCAGTCAGTGTGTCTGTGTGTGAGCAGCTCTGCTGAGGGAACACGTTCCCACCGTCTGTATATCAGCTTCACACCAGTTCACGTGACTCGGACATGTGACCACGTTGTACACTTTTAATTTGGACAAGCAAATAAAGTGGTAGTAAACAGGACTTTACACAACTCAAGATGCTATGAGAATATTATAATTATTATTATTTTATTTTTTTATGATGAAATGGCATGTCACTGTTATTGGTTTGTACAAATTCATTTCACTTTTTAATATTTGATGTATGTTTCACTTTCTTCTGATGCTTTGTTTCCTCCTGGGGGATCTGAACCTTTCAGAAGGAACCTGCAAGGTGAAAACTGTTGCACTGATCTGAATATACCATCTGCATTTTTCTGAATTCCTGCAGCATCTATATCAATTTGAATTTAAATTAATTCAACAATCGAATTTGATAATTTTTGCAAAATGTTTTCTTTTCCCAGCAAACTCTCATAAGCGGCTAAGGGACATTCTCGGTTTTCATCATTCCTATCAATAATGTTAACATTTTACTTTGAAAATTAGCTTTTCATCCAAACTGAAAACAAGTGTATTAAAGGATTTTGCTCCTGGAACTATCCAGGGACGTGTCCGCTGCATCCTCTTCCCCTTGACTGTGCACGTTCACTGTGGAGACAAGCTGTTGCTTGGATTCATTAGACTAATGACTGATTGTGTTTTATTTACTTTAGCTGCATCTAATTCACATAAATCTCAGCCTTAAGATTTCAGAGTCAAATATTATCTTGACCAGTAGAAAGTAAAAAATCACTGACATTGGTCTGTGCTGGAGAATGAATGAACATAAAGGGATAAAACCTTTTTATAAACAGTCTATGGATGAAACACTTGTTTGATAAACGTGGAGGTCACGGGGGTGGGGGGGTTAGGGTCAATGCTCGGGTCTGAACATGAAAATAATCCAGTTTTAACAACTCAAGTTTAAATGGACTGAAAACATGTGACACTATGAAGACCAACACAAAAGTTATATGAAATCATTTTATTTCATGTTGTGGTGATTCCACACAGGGAGCTTTTCTTTAAAGTAAAACTAAAACGTTCCTGGAGGAACAGAAGAAGGCAGAAGTTACAGCTGCACATTAGACGACAATGATGCAACTTGAATTATATCCTTTTGAAATGTTTATGCCTAATGAAGTGAACTAGTTAACTTAGGATCAGGCTCATATCTGAAGCACACCTCCAGAACACATCAGTCTGACTCAGCCTTTTTTCTCCCCTCTCTCCATTCTTCTTCCTCTCTCATCACATCCCACCTCCCTTCATCCTCTTTCTGCTTCTTTCCTCCTGCACTCATCTCTTCCTACTCATATTCAGTCTGGTGCACACCTATTCTCCTTCTCTGTACCATCTGAGGCCTGTGGTCAGCTCGGGACAGTTTTCTGTCTGAACCCGACTGAGCCAGAGAGAAACCTGGGCCTGATGTTTCCCCCAATTACAGGCAAAAAATCCAGCAGCCCAGCCAGCGTGTCTGAACCAACCTGCAGCCGACATCATCTCAAACTGTCCTGTCAGGTCCCGACGGGTCCCGACGGACTTGGGGTGGGGAACAGACGGATGACATCTTTAACCTTCACCCCCCCTCAATATTCAACACATCAACTTCCATTAACACCTTTAAATGACAGGTTGCTGTAGCCTGATCCGATTGAAACAATCATAATTTTGACAGGATTCTATTCACTAAAGAAAAAGAGACAAACTGATGAGACTCTGACTTTTGGCCTGAACCTTACATTAAAGTCAAATGCTGGAAATGTTGGCATATGACAAGCAGCATGAGTTTAACAAGTCAATACATGTGTGTCAGGGTGAGACCTCAGCTTTGAGTCTCAGTCCACAGCACAGATGGTACAAGAACACAGGTCTGATGGTCTTATCTCTGAGCCCATAGATGAGAGAACTCAGACATCTGGGGAGCATGATGAGGAACACATATAAAGTATTCAGGATGATCAGAAATATTGGCCTTGTCACAATCTTTGAAATGGCTCCAATGACAGAGTTGTGTATAGTTGATAAGAGACTGAGGCCCAGCTGCACCAGATGCAGCAGCAGCGTGTTACGAGCTTTACGAGCTGAAGCTTTGTCTGTAGACGCTGACCTGGCTGCCACCATCACACCAATGTAGGTGCACGTGATCACTACAGTCGCTGATACAAACACAAAACAAGTGTAAGCTTTGTCATAATCATCAGACATCGGCCCAAGAAACAGGACAAGGGTTCCACAAAAGTCTTTCATCTGCAGAGTGCCCAGGCTTTCAAACGGGAAATCTAACAGCAACAGAACTCGGACGAGGACGTTCAGTGAACTAATGGCCCAAACCACGATGATGGCCAGTGCTGTGTTTGTGATGGTGATGATGGTAGCGTGTCGCAGCGGCTGGCACACAGCTACATATCTCTCCAGAGACATCACCACCAGAGTGAGAGGGGAGATTTCATTGGTGAAATTAGCGAGCATGACCAGAAGAGCACACACAGGATACGACAGCCGAGTTTTACAGAGAGCGAGTAGATACATTAACTGGCTCAGTGCCATCTGCATGGTGTCGGCAACAAGGAGGTTGTACAGGAGGATGTAACGAGAGGACTCACGAAACACTGCTTTACTCCTCAGGGTGAACAACATGGTGACATTAATGAGGAAGAAGATGCAGCAGGGCACAGAGGTCACAGTGCCCATCATCACTCTCTCCAGAAACATCCAACCAGTAGTAATGTTGGCTTGAGCTGTACGGGACATCTCAGAGAAGCATTTACCACATGAGAAGCTAGAACCTGTTGATGTAGCTGGAAAACAACAGCACAATAAATCTCTTCATCTGTCCCCTGTATTCTGAGAACAGTGGAAAAAACACAAAGAAGCTCGTTGAGTTGCATCCAAAACCCAAAAGCAGTCACATTTCCCTGTGCAGATCCTGAGCAGGTCAGTCAGTGTGTCTGTGTGTGAGCAGCTCTGCTGAGGGAACACGTTCCCACCGTCTGTATATCAGCTTCACACCAGTTCACGTGACTCGGACATGTGACCACGTTGTACACTTTTAATTTGGACAAGCAAATAAAGTGGTAGTAAACAGGACTTTACACAACTCAAGATGCTATGAGAATATTATAATTATTATTATTTTATTTTTTTATGATGAAATGGCATGTCACTGTTATTGGTTTGTACAAATTCATTTCACTTTTTAATATTTGATGTATGTTTCACTTTCTTCTGATGCTTTGTTTCCTCCTGGGGGATCTGAACCTTTCAGAAGGAACCTGCAAGGTGAAAACTGTTGCACTGATCTGAATATACCATCTGCATTGTTCTGAATTCCTGCAGCATCTATATCAATTTGAATTTAAATTAATTCAACAATCGAATTTGATAATTTTTGCAAAATGTTTTCTTTTTCCCTGCAAACTCTCATAAGCGGCGAAGGGAATAAGAGAAGGACAGCATGTGACACTCTGCTGTGAATAATTATAATGATATCTATTTACGGAGCGTTTCAAGCAATAAAAAAAAGTTGCAAAATCATTAGAATTAAAAGTTAATATTTATTCTTTTTCTAAGGACAGGAAGTGACTTCGTCCGCCGACCTGATCTCAGACGACAGATCCTTCCAGAGTCTTGAGGCCTCGACTGCAAACTGTCCCCTTTAGTTCTCTGCCTGGTCTGAGACAGATAACAGGCCTCCACGGAGGAGCTCACGATACAAGCTGCTGAGTCGGACACTGAAAGGTCAGATGTAGAGGAAAGAGAGACGCTTTGAAAAGTAATCAGTAAAATCTTAACATCAATTCTGCGAGGAGTCCGTGTGAAGAGGCTCAAACGATGTGATCACGACTCTTGGTTCACGTTAGAAGCAGCTGAGTTCTATAAAGCTTTCAGTCCATCTGTTGTAGTAAGTTAACAAGAAAGTTGCAATGATCCAGACGTGATGATCTCAGTGTCTTTAAAAGTTAGGACAGATTTCCAAGATAGTTAATAATGACATAACATAAAGAACTGCTCATCTGTGTAAGATGACAGGACATGAAAAAGTGTGGATCCTGACAAATACTATCTTTGTTGTCATTTCTGAAAGAACTTTAATGGAATCAAATGTGTTGGGGACAGACTGAGGCACAGAAAAGCATTTAGGACATAAATATGATATATATATATATAATATTAACCTGTTTTCAGGACATGTCACATGTAATTTACCACAACATCTCTCTTTGGAGGACGAGACAATCACAAACCATAATTCACTCAAATTCAGCTGCTATTTGGATTTATTTATACTGGTTGTTGTGTTGTATTAAGTAATAAAGTACATGACATTATATTAATATTTGTGTGGATGCCCAGAGTCTGAATGTTGTCCATTAAAACATACATATTACAGTCAAACAGTCAAACAGCACTAAGTGTTAAAACACGGGGTTTGTTGGTGGAGCTGTGGGGAGACATGAAATAAAGTACAAGCTTGTTTTAGTCAGTGTCTTTCTATCAGATGCTAAAACACAGCAAAGTGAATGAGGAGACTTTACAAGGCTGAGACCTTAGTGTTGACCTGAAGGACTTTCAGTCGACAGCAGAGATAAAACATGAGAGCAGGTCTGATGGTCTTATCTCTGATGCCATAGATGAGAGAACTCAGACATCTGGGGAAAATGAAAATGCAAACATAAAGAACATTTTGCAGGCGCACAAATACTAATCTTTGTACACTTCTGGAAACAGCTGTGAGGATTGGGTTGTAGAGGGTGGAGGAGAGACTGAGGCCCAGCTGCACCAGATGCAGCAGCAGCGTGTTACGAGCTTTACGAGCTGAAGCTTTGTCTGTAGACGCTGACCTGGCTGCCACCATCACACCAATGTAGGTGCACGTGATCACTACAGTCGCTGATACAAACACAAAACAAGTGTAAGCTTTGTCATGATCATCAGACACGAGCCCGATCAACATGGCTATGTCCGAGCAAAAGTCTTTCATCTGCAGAGTGTCCAGGTCTTCAAACGGGAAATCTAACAGCAACAGAACTCGGACGAGGATGTTCAGTGAACTAATGGCCCAAACCACGATGATGGCCAGTGCTGTGTTTGTGATGGTGATGATGGTAGCGTGTCGCAGCGGCTGGCACACAGCTACATATCTCTCCAGAGACATCACCACCAGAGTGAGAGGGGAGACTTCATTGGTGAGTTTAGCGAGCATGACCAGAAGACCACACACAGGATACGACAGCCGAGTTCTACAGACAGCGAGTAGATACATTAACTGGCTCAGTGTCATCTGCATGGTGTCGGCAACAAGGAGGTTGTACAGGAGGATGTAACGAGAGGACTCACGAAACACTGCTTTACTCCTCAGGGTGAACAACATGGTGACATTAATGAAGAAGAAGATGCAGCAGGGCACAGAGGTCACACTGGAGAACAACAGTCTCTCCAGTAAACCCTGATACTGAGCTCCAGCTGTGACATTGTTCAGAGAGAGATTTGCACTCAACATTTTAGTACAGCATCAAAGACATGAACCTGTTAAAGTCAAAGCAGCAGTAACACAGATTTCTTCTCGCTCGTATTCCCACAACAGTAACGATGTGCTGTCAGCAGAGACGCCTGAACAGGGTCGAGGCTTCTCTGGTTTCCATGTGAGCAGAGCTTGTCTGCAGGGTCCTTCTGTCCTCACACTGTATATGAAGTCTCACATCACGTGACACCAGCAACTGGCTGACATCTTCTGCATAATCTCTCCACTGTTCTCCAGCAACCTGGTCATGTGATTTCTTAGAAGAACATCTATCTCCCTGGCGAAATTATGGTGGGGGCATTAAATTCACAATGAGCATGTCCCTTTAGTTCACAAAGACATGGACATCCAGTCTGTCCTCAAGGTCTGTGTGCCAATGACTTTAAATAAAGATGGACTACAGCACAGCTTCCAAAAGTGAAAAACATGTTGATCAGCTCACAAGTGTTCATGTCTTTGATCGGCTCGGCTTTGATCAGTTATTTGATGATATAAAAACGGTTGAAATGTCATGATTGACAGCTGACAAAATAGTTTGAGCGTGTATCAGCTCCACGGCTCCACTGCACAGACTCACAAACCACAAGACGTCATTGATGTGTATAAAGTTACTAGTGTCCAAACTCGTGTGTTCAGCTATGAGCACCTCTCATTGGCTGAGTCCTCCTGGCTGTCAGATCAAAGTTATTCTACAGATCATATAAACCTAAACTCAGGCATCACACAGACAAGTAGCCTTTGGGTTGATTCATAGCATAGCATAGCATAGCATAGCATAGCATAGCATAGCCCCGGCTCAATGCCACTCCCACCCGGCTCAATGCCACTCCCACTAGCATCACTTTGCCTTAACTTGATGATTATATACAATCCACATTACATTCTAACACTTGGCTGCTGAGATCACCAGTGAGCTACAGACAGTTACCTTCACCAGTGAGCTACAGACAGTTACCTTCACCAGTGAGCTACAGACAGTTACCTTCACCAGTGAGTTACAGACAGTTACCTTCACCAGTGAGCTACAGACAGTTACCTTCACCAGTGAGCTACAGACAGTTACCTTCTCCAGTGAGCTACAGACAGTTACCTTCACCAGTGAGTTACAGACAGTTACCTTCTCCAGTGAGTTACAGACAGTTACCTTCACCAGTGAGCTACAGACAGTTACCTTCACCAGTGAGCTACAGACAGTTACCTTCACCAGTGAGCTACAGACAGTTACCTTCACCAGTGAGTTACAGACAGTTACCTTCACCAGTGAGCTACAGACAGTTACCTTCACCAGTGAGTTACAGACAGTTACCTTCACCAGTGAGTTACAGACAGTTACCTTCACCAGTGAGTTACAGACAGTTACCTTCACCAGTGAGCTACAGACAGTTACCTTCACCAGTGAGTTACAGACAGTTACCTTCACCAGTGAGTTACAGACAGTTACCTTCACCAGTGAGCTACAGACAGTTACCTTCACCAGTGAGTTACAGACAGTTACCTTCACCAGTGAGTTACAGACAGTTACCTTCACCAGTGAGCTACAGACAGTTACCTTCACCAGTGAGCTACAGACAGTTACCTTCACCAGTGAGTTACAGACAGTTACCTTCACCAGTGAGCTACAGACAGTTACCTCCACCAGTGAGCTACAGACAGTTACCTTCACCAGTGAGCTACAGACAGTTACCTTCACCAGTGAGTTACAGACAGTTACCTTCACCAGTGAGTTACAGACAGTTACCTTCACCAGTGAGCTACAGACAGTTACCTTCACCAGTGAGCTACAGACAGTTACCTTCACCAGTGAGCTACAGACAGTTACCTTCACCAGTGAGCTACAGACAGTTACCTTCACCAGTGAGCTACAGACAGTTACCTTCACCAGTGAGCTACAGACAGTTACCTTCACCAGTGAGTTACAGACAGTTACCTTCACCAGTGAGCTACAGACAGTTACCTTCACCAGTGAGCTACAGACAGTTACCTTCACCAGTGAGTTACAGACAGTTACCTTCAGCAGTGAGTTACAGACAGTTACCTTCACCAGTGAGCTACAGACAGTTACCTTCACCAGTGAGTTACAGACAGTTACCTTCACCAGTGAGTTACAGACAGTTACCTTCACCAGTGAGTTACAGACAGTTACCTTCACCAGTGAGTTACAGACAGTTACCTTCACCAGTGAGCTACAGACAGTTACCTTCACCAGTGAGCTACAGACAGTTACCTTCACCAGTGAGTTACAGACAGTTACCTTCACCAGTGAGTTACAGACAGTTACCTTCAGCAGTGAGTTACAGACAGTTACCTTCACCAGTGAGCTACAGACAGTTACCTTCACCAGTGAGTTACAGACAGTTACCTTCACCAGTGAGCTACAGACAGTTACCTTCACCAGTGAGCTACAGACAGTTACCTTCACCAGTGAGTTACAGACAGTTACCTTCACCAGTGAGCTACAGACAGTTACCTTCAGCAGTGAGCTACAGACAGTTACCTTCACCAGTGAGTTACAGACAGTTACCTTCACCAGTGAGCTACAGACAGTTACTTCGTATCTCTCAGACAGAGAAAGGTTCTATTCTTGGTCCCATTTTATTTTCCCTGTACCTGCTCCCAATAGGAAATGTCGTCAGCCATTTTAATGGGATATCGTATCGTTGCTATGCCGATGGTTTTTTAAACCAGACAATGTCAGCTGCTTAGTGTGTAACTGTGGTGCGGCTGTGGCTGAGGGGGTAGAGCGGCCGTCCTCCAACCAGAAGTCCGGTGGTCCGATCCTCAGTCTTCCCCATCTGCATGCCGAAGTGTCCTTTGGCAAGATACTCAACCCCTGAAATGGCCCCTCGTAGATGTTGAATACACTAATCGTAAGTTGCGTCGGCTAAATGACATGTGATGTAACTGCCATCAGAGAAATGATGTCATTTAACTTCCTTCAGCTAAATTCAAATAAAACAGAAATAATACTTTTCAGTCCCGATCAGCAGGTGAACTTCTACCATCTCCCCGTCGCCTGGCAACCAATATGAAAACAACAGGTGTCACATTCCATCCAAACAGAATTTTAAAACACACGTTAATGAAATCATTAAACCTACTTCCATCTATGAAATAGTTCCTAAATGAAATCAGTTCTATCTCCCCTGTCTTTTCCCGTCTGGACTTTTGTAATGTTCTTTATACATTAGTCGCCCCTCAGTAAATCTGTGTGAAGTATATTTAACGACACGCACCAGGGAGAAAACGGTCAGGTGTTCCTCTCTGTTGTTGTTAAACTTTAAACTTAGAAAACACTTCCATTCTTTCAAAGTCTGGTCAAATGAAACTTCAAATGTTTCAGATGTACAAGTTTTGGATTCAGACATTGAAGACTGAAGTTAAGTTTTCTGTGTTTGCTGTCGACTTTGTTTGTGCTTGTTAAACTTCGATCCCCTCTGATGATCACCCAGAGGAATCATTAATCATGTCAATATTTACTGAAAGAATTAGGTTTAGAATATTTAATGTGTCTAAATGAGATATCTGGGGAAAGGTCTATTCAGGGATTTCTTTCCGTGACACCCCTGAGTATTTACAGCTGCTGACAAACAACATTACAACCTGTGAGCTGAGGAAACTTGTCCCTTAATGAGCAGTGACATTAGATTCTTTACTGAACTCGATGTAAAGTGTCTTTGACTTTCTTGAAGCACTCTACAAATAAAATGTATTATTATTATAATAATTATTATAAAACGTTTTGATTCATGGACGACCTGCTCGATCCCAGACAACAACATCAATCAGATTAACAATTTAAGATTATTAGCATTAAAGTGGTTCCACTACTTGGAACAAACTAATGGAAAATAATTTGTACTGAACGTAGAAAGCTAATCCTTCATCAACATTTAGGTAAATAAAGTTAAGGGATTGGTCGATAGTTGCATCAGGATCAGGGCCAAAGAAAGTTGATGGAGAAACCAACAAGGACAAACTACGTAAATCTCACTACTGACAAAAGATTTCATAAAGGAAGCGAATGATTCTCTGGTTCATTTACTAAAGGTCGATTAGCTCTTACTCTGTATGATGCTGCCAGTGTAGCTGGGTCTTAGCTAACATTAGCTAACATAACCAAAGTTATGGAACTAACTGGAGCATTTGCCTTAACTTGCTGCTACTGTTTGTATATTGTACCTCAGTTACTACAGAAAACGTATATTTGTGTACTTTGTAAAAGAAGAATAAACAAGATTCAAGATTCAAGAGTTTAATGTCAAATGCACAACAATTACATTAAGCAGTCGCTGGCAATGAAATGCTCGGGTCACAGGCTCTCTTATTGCAATGCTCCGAATATTTACAAGCAAAAAATATTGAATAAAATAATATAAAATAGAATATCAAAAGTTTAAAATAGAAAATAAAATATATATATTTAAATATATATATACACCTAAAGAAAAAAAAGAAAAACAATGGTGCAATTATGTGCAATAGTGCAAATATGCTAAGGTGCTGGTTTGGAGGAGTTTATAAGTCTTATGTCCTGGGGGATGGAACTGTCTCTGAGCCTGGTGGGGGGGCCCGATGCTATGGTACCGTCGGCCAGACGGCAGCAGGCAGAACAGTTTGTGGTTCGGGTGATAGGGGTCTTTAATGATCCGGTTGGCCTTCTTCCTACACCGCTGGGTGTAGAGGTCCTCCATGGATGGTAGCTCCGTCCTGGTGATGTGCTGGGCAGACTGCACCACCCTCTGTAGAGCCTTACGGTTCAGGGCGGTGCAGCTGCCGTACCAGGCGGTGATGCAGCCAGTCAGGATGCTCTCTATGGTGCACCTGTATCCTGGCATCCATGTTGAGCCTCCGCAGCCTGCGGAGGAAGAAGAGCCGCTGTCTGGCCGTCTTCCTGATGGAGTCTGTGTGGTTGGTCCAGGTCAGGTCATCACTGATGTGAACCCAGAGGAACCTGAAGCTGCTGACTCGCTCCACCGTAGTCCCGTTGATGGAGAGGGGGCGTGTTCTACTCCTTGTCTCTTCCTGTAGTCCACGATCAGCTCCTTTGTTTTGCTGACGTTGAGATGGAGGTTGTTGTCCTGGCACCAAGATGTCAGGGCTCTGACCTCCTCTCTGTAGGCCTTCTCTCGCCGGTGATCAGGCCTATGACGGTCGTGTCATCAGCAAACTTAACGATGGTGTCGGAGCTGTGGGTGGCCACACAGTGATGCGTGAACAGGGTACAGGAGAGGACTGAGCACACAGCCCTGGGGGCACCGGTGTTTAGAGTCAGGGTGGAGGATGTGGTGCTGCCTATCCGCACCGCCTGTGGTCTGCCCGTCAGGAAGTTCAGAATCCAGTCACGGAGGGCGATGTTGAGCCCAAGGTCTCTGAGCTTGGTGACGAGCTTCAGGGGCACGATGGTGTTGAATGCTGAACTGTAGTCAATGAACAGCATTCTCACAGATGTGTCCCTCTGGTCCAGGTGGGAGAGGGCAGTGTGAAGGGTGAGGGAGATGGCATCTGCAGTTGACCTATCTGGCCTGTAGGCAAACTGAAGAGGGTCCAGAGAGTGAGGGAGGGAGGAGGTGATGAAGGGTTGACGAGCCGCTCAAAACACTTCATGATGGTGGAAGTGAGTGCTACTGGGCGGTAGTCGTTCAGGCAGAGGATTTTTGTTTTCTTGGGAACAGGGACAATGATGGTCTCCTTGAGACATGCAGGGACTACAGACTGGAGCACTGACAGGTTGAAGATGTCAGTGAACACATCTGCCAGCTGATCTGCACACACCTTGAGAGCTCGGCCAGGGATGCCATCAGGTCCAGGTGCCTTGCGTGTGTTGATCCGGTTCAAAGATCTCCACATGTCTGATGTTAGTTGAGAGCTCAACAAACTGCAAATGAAGAAAACAACTCACAACACATGCAAATACTGAAACGTGCTGTAAATAGCAACGGATCCAGGGAAGTGATGAACCTGCTGTAGCTCAGTGTTTTGTGAAGTTCCATCACCAGTGAAGAGCAGCAGACTTCAGTGACCTCACATTGAACTACAGCAGGTTCATGGAGCCTGCACGAGGATGTGTGCGATTAGACTCATTTAGTTTAAACTAGGTGTTCCTAATAAACTGACAACTGCAGATGTTAAATATGTAAATGACAGATTTATCTGCTGTTATTCTATTTTTCTGATTAAATGACGTCTTCAGAACAAAAATGAACCAAAACATCTGATCATAAAAACGAGCTAGCTCTAAAGCTAACTCAACTTTCTAACAACTTCCAGGAGCTTTTTCCTGAAAGAAATATGGCGGCGACCAGCAAGAGTACAAACTGACGTGGTTAATACAACCAATCACAGCGCTCCATCTGTTCCTCTTTTAAAACAAGTCCGCACAGGTGAACTAGGTCATAACTGTTAACTAGCACTAACTAGTATTTATAGCTTATTCATCATTAACCAGTATTTATCACCATGAACCTTCTCCAGTTCATCCCTGACATTAAAACACTTATTGGATTGTGTTAGAGGTTTAAATTATCTAATTAAATATTCACAAATTTACATACATCAAAAATATTAAACTGAGAAAACTTTCTTTTACCAAATTTTTACAAACATTTGTAAATGTGACATTTACAGATGCTGTCGTCATTGAACCAAAGTATGAAACACACAGAAGAACAGTTTACAAGTATTGAACAATTGAAATTGAAAATAAATAATGACAAACAAAAGATTGGTAAACAGAAAAAGACGACGCAGAAAATATCCAATAGTGAAAATATATATATATTTTTCCTGAAGTTGAATTTTGTCCAACTTTGATGAAGTCTGTACGACTCATCGTCGTAGTTTTAAATAATTTCTGACGGAGGTTTGTCTTCCCAAACAAACATGTGTCCCAACATGAAGTTTAACTCTTATTTTCTCCTCAGGTTCTTTATTCTCTCATTATACTTCTACATTATACTTCTACATTATACTTCTACATTATACTTCTACATTATACTTCTACATTATACTTCTACATTATACTTCACTCCCCGACGTACGACAGCAGGTTCAACACTATTCAAACCCTTTTTCCCTTTAGTTAGTTTTAGTTTAGATTCAACAAAAGGGCTTTTAAAGAACCTTTAGTTCAACGGGCGGTTTATTACTTCCGGTCCCTCCTCACACACATTTAACAGTAACGTTATATTTGCCCTGGGATGTGAGATTGAAGGATTTATATATAATTCTAATAAAAATAGTTCATAAACCTTTGATCAGTTTTAGAAAAACCTTCACTAAACACTGATCAGGTCAGGTACTACCTGCATGTGGCCACTGGGGGGCGCGATAGTCTATGTGTGAGCCAGCCCGTGCTTTTATTGTGAAAGAGGAAGTGCGAGTCATTGTGTGACTGTGGTCCAGCGGTCCAGCTCCTCCATCACCCCCATCACCTCCATCACCATGGTGCAGATGATGGAGTCTCAGTGCGAGTATTTCATGTATTTCCCGGCGGTGCCCATCACGGATCTGTCGGACCCGGCTCGGTACCGCAGCCTGCCCCGCCGGAGCCACCTGTACCTGGGGGAGACGGTTCGATTCCTGCTGGTGCTGCGCTGCAGGGACGCGGGGGCGACACCGACCGAGCACGGCCCCGGTAAAACCTCCACCATCCTCATCTTCATCATCTTCATCCGGATGAGAGGGAGATGCTCCATTTATTCTTCCTGTAACGTTCAATGTTCAGACAGAGAATCAGAGTTTTCAGTTTTCATGAAGATTCTATTCACATGTTTCTCTTCTTCATTCTCTCGATCTGCTGCTGTAACGAGATGAATGAATAAGTCTCATCTCATCTCATCTTATAGATTATTATACGAGGAAATACATATCGACCTTTTTAATCCTATAGGTGAAAACATCACTGTCCTCAGCCTGTCCATCGCTGCAGCTCCTCTTTTCAGCCTCTGTCTCAAAGTCTTTAGCTTCTGTCTCTTTAAGAGCCCCCCCCCCTCCATTGGTCAGCTGGTTTACCTTGTTGTGATTGGTCAGCTGCTTCCATCACTTGTAGGAAAGTGTCGCCCTCCGCTCTCCCTTCTCCTGACTTATTGTTGCGGGACATGTTGGACATGATGATGCAGAGTTTAATCAGGCAGGACAAACTGACCGTCTCATTTATATAAATGGCGTACGCGAAAGAAAATTCTGATCTATAAAACCATGTGCACGCACACCTGAACGCAATGTTCACTTTATAAATCACAGTCCACCTGGAAACGTTCGTACGTAAACTTTCTGACACTGACATGAGGTGTTTGTTAGTGAGGTGGAGGTGAAGAGACATTTGATGGGACAGCAGTGATGTGATTAATAAATAAAATACACTGATACTCTGCTGCTGCTGCTGTTAACACAGCGAGTGAGAGTGAAGACGATAGAAAGAACCGAGCCGGAAATAAGAAAAGATCCAATTAAAGATGGAGGCAGAAAAACACACTGTCAGAATGTGACGGAACTTGTTGAATCTCCTGTTCGTGTTTTAATCATCCAAAACTGCAGGATTATTAAATTCAGAAACAACTGTGATGTCCTAAATCTATAGAATTTAACAGAATTGTTATTATAAGCTGGTGTTTGTCCTGGGATGGTTCGGTTCCGTCAGTCGATCTAATACTGGACTCAGTTCAGCTCGGAGATCACAGATCTATAGAATCTAGATCAGCTGATCAGTCATCGCTGAACCCTCGTTTCCTCCTCATCCTTCCATTCACCTGCATCCATCACGCAGCATCACGCAGCATCACGCAGCATCACGCAGCATCACGCAGCATCACGCAGCATCACGCAGCATCACGCAGCATCACGCAGCATCACGCAGCATCACGCACCAGTGTCACCGCAGTATTTATTTATTTAGAGCATCTGGACCGATTCCCTCACATCAGTGGATCCTCACCTCCTCTGGGATATTATTTGGAAAGTGAATAGTTTTTCTTTATAGTGATCTCCAGGTCGCTCTGTGCACCTGATGGAACAGCCACGTTCACTACAGACCTGTTACACACACTCGTCCTGGATGATACACGCACAGTGTTAAAAGATATTGTTAAAAACTATTAACGACTCGGCTCTGTAACTCCGATGTTTATCTGAACGTAATTTATTGTAAGTTGTTTTATATATTTTGCAATAAAAGGTTCGTGTGGAACATTTTTGTTGCGCGAGCACAACTAAAGCTGTTGGTTTTAATGTAAATGATGAAGTGGATCAATAATCTGCTTCAGTTCAACTCCTCACGTCTGCGTCGCCACTTTTCTGTTTCCAAAACGTTCGTACGCATGGGTTGAGTGGAAATGCGCAAATATTCCCGTCAAGTTTGTTTTTATAAATCCCAACGTTTGCGTGAGAAGTTCGCCACGGTTATAAATGAGACCCCAAGTATATTTATTATGTTCCTCCTCCACCAGGGGGCGGTGATGGCGCTGCGGCAGGTTTCGGGACGGAGTCGGCCAGCAGTAGAGCGTGGAGGGAGCTCGCCGGCTCTCTGTGCGCTGTGGCCAGTGTGAGTCCAGGTGAGAGCAGCCGCCACCGAGGCAACCACCACCAGCATCACCATGACTACCAGAGCAGCGGGGACGAGGCTAATGAAGATGGCGAGGAGGACTACATCGCAGCAGCGGAGGCGGCCATCGCGGCACTCGGCAGCAGGGTGGACTCCCGGTGTCGTAGCTTCAGGGACTGCAAACCTCTGCTCATCCACAACTCGTCAGGGACAGCCTACAGGGAGTTCCGCAGGGCGCCTGTTCAGGTGCGGAGGTGTTGTGGTTCAGGTTTACAGAGGGACGGGGAACTAGTGAGCAACTAAAGAGGAAACAGTTCTAAACTGTGTCCATGACGTCATGTTCCCAAAATGATCCTAATGATGTTGGTGACATTTTGACTGTAGCGCCCCCTGCAGATCAAAGTTTTCTCTCACCCAATAAAAAAGCTCAACATCCACAAACATTATATGTATTCATGGTCCCCAGACTGATACTGTAACAACATTTCATCTGATTTGTTTTTGACTCAACATCTGCAAAGCTAAAAATGTTCTCATCAGCCTCGGCTGTTGTGTTTTGTGCTAATAGCAAATGTTAGCATGCTAACCCGCTACACAAGACTACATGTGGTTGTTAGCGCTCTGCTCAGCGTCGCCCTCTGCTGACGCTGACATCACTTATTTGCATTGATTGATGATGATTGAAAAGCGTCTGTTTCTTCATGTCAGTCTCCGCTGGACGAGCCGGTGGTTCTGACGGATGAAGTGATCTTCCCTCTCACCGTCTCTCTGGACAAACTTCCTGTCAGCACGCTGAAGGTCAAGGTCAGAACGTCACTGTCTGCTTTAGAATCCATCTTGTTTGGAGAGAGGCTCTAGACTCAGGAGTGATTAAGGTCTGTTTGGTAACGACTCAAAAAGATGACAACGCTAGAAACTAGTCTAGAAATGAAGATGTACATCATGTATACATAATGAAGCTAACATATATATATACATACATATATATATATGTATATATATATATATATCTTATATGTATATATGTATATATATATATATATATACATATATATATACATATATACATATATATGTATATATATGTATATATCTTATATGAACGCTGAGGACGTTATTTGGAGTCAGAGTTTGTGCAGTAGTGATAGTTTGATCCATGTCCCATCTGCTAACGCAGAGGAGGCCTATAACCTTTACTGCAGCCAGCCACCAGGGGGAGATAGAGACGCTTTGGCTTCCCTGTAGAGGAGCCTTCATGTCGTCCATCTTTCTTTACAGTCTGATGACTCGGTGTTGTTTGTTCAGGTGATGGTCACGGTTTGGAAGAAGGAGGCAGAGAAAGCGGAGGTTCAGGAACTCGGTTACCTGAGCGTCCTGCAGCAGCGAGAACCGACACAGACCTTCAGACACGACCTGAACACCTTCAAGGCTCAGGGTACGACACACACACATTCATACACTTTCAGTTTGACCTCTGACCTCAGCGTTAACCCTCGTCCTCCACAGTGAGCACCACTCTGACCGTCCTGCCGCCGCCAACCATCCGCTGTAAACAGATGACCGTCTCTGGGAGACACCTCGCTGTCCTCAAAGGTACCAGATCGTTTTTTATTCAGTTTTATGTTTCTGTTGACTCCTGGTGTGATAGAGAACAGAGGGAGAGGCAGGAATTAGTCTGATCCCTCATTTACTTTTAAAGAGAAAAAGAAACCAGACGTCAGGTTTGACGCTCACCAGCATCAGGACAGGGTCTAAAGAAACGATGTTGTTTATTGGAATGGTTTTAGATTTATAAAAGTTTAACTGTAAACTTTATTTATACCCCACAGTGTTGAATGAGTCTTCTCAGGAGGAGGTGAGTATTCGGGATGTTCGCATTCTGCCGAACCTGAACGCCTCGTACCTTCCCATGATGCCAGACGGCTCCGTCCTGCTGGTGGACAACGTGTGGTGCGTTGTTTAGTTAAATACGTCACATTTCACGTATCACATTGAGATACAATGTGTCTTGTATTAGTTTATATTATATGACTCGACGTACAAAACTTTATTACTAATGTAATAATGTTCTTATGTCACATCTCATTGTATTAACCAGCCAATCACAGTGGCTGATTTTTCAGGATTACGTACATATAGATTTAGGAGAGATTTTTTAAAATGTTTGAATTTAAATGTCCCACTTCTCACGTGTTAAATCAGATAAGTTTGTGTCTCATGACCTCGTGTGTCCTCTGCTCAGCCACCAGTCAGGTGAGGTCGGCATGGCGTCTTTCTGCAGGGTGGACAGCCTGGCCTGCCGCCTTCCCAGCATGCTCAGCGCTTTAGAGGAGCACGACTTCTTGTTCCAGCTGCACCTCAACGACATGGGGCAGGACGACTCCAACGAGGTGTGGACACGTTTGTGCTCTTTATTATGGTCTGTGTTGTGGGGTGTCATGGAGATCTTTCATCGTCCGCGAGCTAAAGAAAACACTGAGACAAAACGTTGGTATCAGCGCCCTCTTGTGGTCACTATATGTCATTGTGTTGATGTATTTCAGGGGCTGGAGGTTCCCCTGGTCGCTGTGCTGCAGTGGTCAACTCCCAAGATGCCTTTCACCAATTGTATCTACACCCACTACAGGTAAAGACCAATCAGGATTCACTTCAGACAAAGCAGGTTGTTGCCTGAATGTTAAACATCGACTGATTCAGTGCTTTTTATTTCACCAAATCGGTTTGAGACAGACGCAGCAGCCGACCTCCATCATGACAACAACATTCACAGAATCACTTCCTGTTTGGCAATTTGTCTTCAAACTAAAAGCACAGTGTTTGTTCTGCTGTCATGTTTTATGCATTATCACTAATGACAAGAAATTATTCTGAAGTATCAACACAGGACAAGAGAACACAATATTACAAACAAACACCTTTACTATATAATATAATTTAATATTATATCATATTATATAATAAAATATAATACGATATAATATAATATAATATGATATAATATGACACTGTCAGACAGTAACCTTTAACCCTCTGTGGAGTTAACAAGACAAACACCCCCTCTCTCAGGCTGCCCAGCGTCCGTCTGGACCGACCACGGTTCGTCATGACCGCGAGTTGTCCGAGCACGGTCAGAGTGAAGGAGAACTTCAAGGTCAAATACGTTCTGCTCAACAACCTGCAGGACTTCCTGGCTGTACGACTCGTCTGGACCCCCGAGGGTCAGTGTGTGTTTTAACATGAATTCACTCGCGCCTTTTTGAAATTAACGTAAAAGATTAGAAACTGAAACTAAGAAGGATTTACTGTAGCTCAGCCGTGTGTGTGTGTGTGTGTGTGTGTGTGTGTGTGTGTGTGTGTGTGTGTGTGTGTGTGTGTGTGTGTGTGTGCAGGTCGTGGTCATGGTGACGATGCAGCTCTGGCGGCTGTGGTGTGTCACTCTCCTCTCAGTAACCTCGGTCACTGTCGTAAAGGAAGAACTTTGTCGTCTGTGTTTCGTTCCAGATCCTCCGACCAGGACTGTACGAGGTACTGAAGCTCCGCCTCCGTAAAGCTTGGACTGTGTCAAGTAAAAATTGTTTTACACACTGTTCTTCCTCCTCTTCTTCCTCCTCCTCCTCCTCCTCCTCCTCCTCCTCCTCCTCTCTTCAGCTGAGTCAGCACATGAAGCTGAAGCTTCAGTTCACAGCTTCGGTCTCTAACCCTCCTCCAGACGCTCGGCCTCTGTCACGTAAGAACTTTTCTTGATTTGTTCGGGTGAGAATCGTGTTTGAGTTCAATTCTGTGACCGATTCTTCAGTCGTATGAAATCAGAAGCATCTTGACTGGATCAGCTTCAGTGTCGATAAGTGACATCGAGCTTCAGACACTTTGATTTCATTTAATTCTTCACGTTTTAGGTCAATTGATCTTTCTTATTATTAAAAACTAAAAAAGTTTATCATGGTTACAGTTGTCTCCATCTCAGCTAAGTATTATTACCATGGCTACATCTGTGTCCGGCATAGTTGTGTATTGTTACCATCTGTGGTGTTACCATGATTACAACTGAATTCCCCCCCCAGGTAAAAACAGCCCGTCCAGTCCGGCGGTTCGAGACCTGTTGGACCGTCACCAGGCGAGTCTGGGTCGATCTCAGTCCTTCTCACACCAGCAGCCGTCTCGATCCCACATCATGAGGTAAAACTCAGTTCAGTCATATTTACTGTCATCACGTGACCACGCCCTCATGTGCGGTTCTACTTCAGGACGGGCAGCGCCATGGAGCGACGGGCCATTACCCCACCGGTCGGCTCTCCGGTCGGTCGGCCGCTCTACCTGCCGCCACAGGACAGATCGCTGCTGTCACTGGACAAGATCGCCAAGAGGGAGTGTAAAGTCCTGGTGGTGGATCCCGTCAGCTAGAGAGCGAGGGAGCGAGGGAGCGAGGGAGCGAGGGAGCGAGGGAGCGAGGCAGATGAACGACGAGGAGGAAGAGAGGAGAGACTTTAAAAGAAGAAAATGAATCGATGATAAACTAAATCAAAGCCTTTGGCTTCTCTTCATCATAACTGAACCTGAACCTCCGGTCGAACCTTCTGACCCGTGTTACTGCGGAAACCATTTACTGTAATATGAATTTTTTTATGTGATGTATTATCACGTGTCTGTATTATTTAAAGCAACAGCATCACTGTCTACGACCTCGTTATAAAGGATTTATAATCTGTAACTAAATATTACTGATCAATAAATCCTTTAAAATCAAAGGCAGCGACTGTATATAAAGATGATCAGTGACTGTATATAAAGATGATCAGCGACTGTATATAAAGATGATCAGTGACTGTATATAAAGACCATCAGTGACTGTATATAAAGACCATCAGTGACTGTATATAAAGATGATCAGCGACTGTATATAAAGACCATCAGTGACTGTATATAAAGATGATCAGTGACTGTATATAAAGATGATCAGTGACTGTATATAAAGATGATCAGTGACTGTATATAAAGATGATCAGTGACTGTATATAAAGATGATCAGTGACTGTATATAAAGATGATCAGGAATCAGTGACTGTATATAAAGATGATCAGTGACTGTATATAAAGACCATCAGTGACTGTATATAAAGATGATCAGTGACTATAGAGTGATGTTATCAGTGACTGTATATAAAGATGATCAGTGACTGTATATAAAGATGATCAGTGACTGTATATAAAGATGATCAGTGACTGTATATAAAGATGATCAGTGACTGTATATATATGTATATAAAGATTAGAGATGACAGAGGTGTGGTAGACTGAGGTTATAGGTTCTATAGTTTAGTGTTCTTGGTTCAACCTCCAGGTTTTTCTGAATCATCACAGGATCAATATTTAAATACAAATCCACATGTTTATCTACATGTCATACTCGACCATTACTGACAATAATCCATCAGTTCATTGACCTTCAGCTACAAAGTGTTTATTCTAATCAAAGCTGTAAATACTCTGATCTCTCTGATGTTCTCTGTTCCACGTGACATCTGTTCACTTGTGTCCGTCCTGGGAGACGGGTCCTCACATGTGTCTCTGAGGTTTCTACCTTCTGTACCTGTTAAAGGTTTTAGTAGTTTGACTCTTGTTGAGGGTTAAGAACAGAGGACGTCTCACCTTGTTAAAGACCATGAGACAAACTGGGATTTGAGATTATGGATTATACAAATAAAATGTGATTGATTGCACCAATAAAGACAAATACGGTAAATGATCAAACCTCATATCCAAACTCACTCTGGTTTTAACACTAAGTAATAATCATTTTCTATCTGTACAATTTCAAATGTATGTGAAATCCTGTCACTCTGTATATATTCTGTTCATGTTATGAATGTGAATTTCAGAATAAAAGCAGGTGATGAGGACGTTTAACAGTGAGTTTGATCAGGTGAAAAATAAAATGGAGATGCCGGGGATTGAACCCGGGACCTCATACATGCGAAGCACGCGCTCTACCACTGAGCTACATCCCCACAGAGTGCAACGTGAGCAGGGAGGTGACTACTAATATGTTGCTATAGGACAGTGGGACGGCACGTGTGTTGTATAGCGCCAAACAATGATCTACATCATGTCAGGGCTCTGAAGGTCAACACCTTCAATGTTCTATAGAGAAACTAACAGTTCCCACAACGAGCAGCAGTTTGTGAAGTCACCTTACTTCCGCGTTCTCACACTAAAAGAGGACAACCCCTGTCTCCCAGCCAATGAGAAACACAACAGTGTCACGTGCCCAAACGCTGACACGTTCACTGACCTTCTGGAAAAGTCAGCTGGTTAAACATCAAACCTTCTAGCTCCTGATCCCAGTGAACATTGACTTTAACTCACAGTCCGTTACAAGATGTATAATGAATGTTATTAATCATTAAGACTCTGTGTTAAATCCCTGGAGGAGCAGGTGGAAGCTGTTTAACATGGAAGAGGTTTTCACTTTGTATCTGTCAGTACGAGTTGTCTTCAGTAGGGGGCGGTACAGGACCGTCCGTGACTACATGTTCATGAGGTCTGGAAACTGAGAAGTTAGTGACGGAGTATTTTCTTCTTCAGGGTTAAACTGATGCCTGGTGTGTCTCTACATGTGTCTCTACAGGTGTCTCTACAGGTGTCTCTGCAGGTGTCTCTGCAGGTGTCTCTACATGTGTCTCTACAGGTGTCTCTACAGGTGTCTCTACAGGTGTCTCTACATGTGTCTCTGCATGTGTCTCTGCATGTGTCTCTACATGTGTCTCTACAGGTGTCTCTACATGTATGTGAACATGATGGTAGAAAACCCAGCACTGAGGCGCCAGCTGCGATGGCCGAGTGGTTAAGGCGTTGGACTTGAAATCCAATGGGATCTTCCCGCGCAGGTTCGAACCCTGCTCGCAGCGTTTTGTTTTCTGATTCTTTTATTATCAACTCACACAAACACATGAGTGACGTCGTCTGTTCCTTTGTTAGAAAGAAGGAATCTATTGGTCCTTTAGAAAATAATTATAATAAGATTCACCAGCTCCAGTGAAATGTTTTATTAAAACTGCAGAGTGAAGATTCAACATGTCACCAAGGCTCCTCCCACACAAATATGCGCATTTAATATAAAATAAATCCGTTAATTATAAAGTTTACAAGTGAAGCAAAAATCTTAACGTCTGGTTGATGACTTGTTTCTGTCACAGACCAGCAGGTGGAGCTGATGCTCCAGCTGTAGAGAAAGAGTTGATTAAAACAACATGACAGAAACGTTTCATGTGAGGACGTCACAGTCACATGAGTCATGTATGTTCACATGTGAATAACTTTCTTTACTTTCCTCTGATTGGCCGAACATCAGGAAGCCTGCCTCATCATCTCACCAGTGCTTGAGTAACTATTAACTAAAAATAAGCAACCAGGAAGTTGACATTGACTGTAAATGGAAATGTTACTCTGCTGTCAGGAAACACAAAGCTAACGTACGTAAAATGTTACTCTGCTGTCAGGAAACACAAAGCTAACGTACGTATAATGTTACTCTGCTGTCAGGAAACACAAAGCTAACGTACGTATAATGTTACTCTGCTGTCAGGAAACACAAAGCTAACGTACGTAAAATGTTACTCTGCTGTCAGGAAACACAAGCCGTGCTAATAATGTTACCTCTGTCAGGAAACACAAGCTAACGTACGTATAATGTTACTCTGCTGTCAGGAAACAAAGCTAACGACGTAAATGTTACTCTGCTGTCAGGAAACACAAAGCTAACGTACGTATAATGTTACTCTGCTGTCAGGAAACACAAAGCTAACGTACGTATAATGTTACTCTGCTGTCAGGAAACACAAAGCTAACGATTAATGTTACTCTGCTGTCAGGAAACACAAAGCTAACGTACGTATAATGTTACTCTGCTGTCAGGAAACACAAAGCTAACGTACGTATAATGTTACTCTGCTGTCAGGAAACACAAAGCTAACGTACGTATAATGTTACTCTGCTGTCAGGAAACACAAAGCTAACGTACGTAAAATGTTACTCTGCTAAGAATTAGATTAATTATTTATTAATTAATTTTACTTTTACATGTTTAGGTCATTATCTAAAGCTTTTAATTGATTTATTATTAACATCTGACATGTAACATTATACATCTATGACAGATAATGATTAATATAATATTAGATTAATTTAAAAACAAATGGATGAAAACCCTTAATCATACAAAACAGGTAAAAACCTCATGAGTCTGAGGAAACTGTTAAATCTTCTAATTTTTAACATCGTTACGTAACATAAACCCAGTAAACCCCTCCATCGTCCATTCATTATGAATGATAAGTTTCCTCATGGACGACAGCTGCTGCTTTTCTGCCTTGTCAGGGAGGGAGGGAGGAGGGAGAGGGAGAGAGAGGGGGAGGGAGGAGAGAGAGAGAGGGGGAGGGAGTGAGAGAGAGGGGCACACCATGGAGCCCTCCATTTATATTCTCACTCTTTGTCTCTCGCCCTCTCTCTCCTGGCTGAGCAGTGGATTGAAGTGAGAGAGAAACATTAACAGCAGGAGGAGACACAGGATGAAGAGAGAGAGAGAGGGCGAGCGAGGGAGAGAGACAGTGGTAGAGGAGAGGGGGGGGAAGTAAAGGAGGGCGTCTGACGGAGATCAGAGTATTTATAGGAGGAGAAATGAGGAGGTAGAACGACAGAGAGAGAGAGAGAGAGAGAGAATCCAGACACAATAAGAAGAACAGAAGACAAAGAGGAACGAGCGAGGGAGCGAGGCAGCGAGGCAGCGAGGCAGCGAGGGAGCGAGGCAGCGAGGCAGCGAGGCAGCGAGGCAGCATGCTGAGGAGGAAGAGGAGCGTGTCGTTCGGAGGCTTCGGATGGTGAGAACATTCTTCATCCTCTGATAAACCACCTTTCATGGCTTTGAGTTCATTTCCTGTCTGAGCTGCACTCAAGTGACATCACGGTGACATCACGGTGACATCACGGTGACATCACGGTTGCATCACCCCCCTTCTTTAAAAAAGTTAGTGAATAGGATCGTTTGTTTCAGGACGAGACAACGTGTCTGATCATTAACGTGTCTGAAGTTAAAATTGGACTTTTTCTGAATGAGGTTTGGTTGAAAACTTTCCAGACTCGTTGATTCTTTGTCCGTTTTCTGGTCGTTGTTTCCAGTCGAGCGACGGCGAACTCTTCCTGCTGCTGCAGTTAATGAACAACTGAGTCTTTCTCAGGAGTTTAAGGTTCTATAACACAAAGAGGTCGACTGCACGCGTCACTTCAGTCATGTGGAAATTATTTAAATTGTCTTTTTCATTCGTTCATATTTAATTTAACTTTGGATCCAGTTCTTGTTCAATGTTTCAAATAAAAACATGTATTTGCTTTAGGGCTGCACCCAGTCGTTGTTTTCATCATCAATTCATTTTTTCATCTATTAAAGGTCAGACACATTTTTTTAAATGCTCTCTATGAGGGTTAGGGCTAGGGGCTTAATTTCCTACAACTCTTTCTGTCCTTATTTTCTTCCATCATCCTTCTTTCATTTATCCATTTTATTTATTTTTCCTTGTTCCTTGTTCCTTCTACTCATCCTTCTCTCCTCCTACTCATCCTTCTTTCCTTCTCTTCATCCTTCTCTCCTCCTACTCATCCTTCTTTCCTTCTCTTCATCCTTCTCTCCTCCTACACATCCTTCTTTCCTTCTCTTCATCCTTCTCTCCTCCTACATCCTTCTTTCCTTCTCTTCATCCTTCTCTCCTCCTACACATCCTTCTTTCCTTCTCTTCATCCTTCTCTCCTCTCTACACATCCTTCTTCCTTCTCTTCATCCTTCTCTCCTCCTACTCATCCTTCTTTCTCTTATCCTTCTTCTCCTTCTTCCTTCTCTTCATCCTTCTCACATCCTTCTTTCCTTCTCTTCATCCTTCTCTCCTCCTACTCATCCTTCTTTCCTTCTCTTCATCCTTCTCTCCTCCTACACATCCTTCTTTCCTTCTCTTCATCCTTCTCTCCTCCTACACATCCTTCTTTCCTTCTCTTCATCCTTCTCTCCTCCTACTCATCCTTCTTTCCTTCTCTTCATCCTTCTTTCCTTCTCTATCCCATCCTTCTTTCCTTCTCTTCATCCTTCTCTCCTCCTACTCATCCTTCTTTCCTTCTCTTCATCCTTCTCTCCTCCTACACATCCTTCTTTCCT
>NC_061497.1:24482057-24539557 GCF_022539355.2 Hippoglossus stenolepis | reverse complement strand
CAAACCACCACCAGGGGGAGTCAGGAAACAGCTAACGAGCAAACATCCTGACGTTGTCAACTCATAACGTTGGTTTGTGAGCTGCTGCTCTGAAGCCTCAGTTTCACATCGTGTTCAGCGCCATCTTAGTTTTTTTGAAACTGGGAGTAACCATATTTGGAGGAGCAGGGGGTGGAGAGATGGAGGACACGCCCACCTACACCTGAGACCTCCACCCATTGGATGGTACCAGCTGTCAATCACACTGTGGTATCCCCCCCCAACACATCTGGTGCTTTATGGTCTGTTTGACTCTAAATGATCATAATTCACTAAATGAACATCAGCTGTTTGAAGAAGACTTGAAACTAGAGACTGAGACAGAAACTCCTGAATGTTACTGACGTTATAAAGTGAGAAGTCACTTTCTGTAGACTTCTATAGAAACTACCAGTGGAGTCGCCCCCTGCTGGTCACTACACAGAAGACAGGTTTCAGACACTACAGCATTGTTTTCTCTTTTGAGTTCAAAATGAAACTACAGACACATGTGTTTGTTTATTGTTGTTTACACGTTGTTTTTATGTTCAGCAGGTTTGATACACATTAGAACAGGAAGCTTCTTTTTAGCTTCAGTGTGTAAAGCCCCGAGCAGTGTGTGTGTGTGTGTGTGTTGGACATGATGTTATCTGCTGTGACATGCAGCTGTCAGTGGAAATAATGAACCAGCTGAGAGTCTGGTTAAAAATGAAACTGGTTTTATTTCAAACTGAAGGTCAGGAGGTTTACATCACACACATACACACATATTTGTATTTCTATAGTTGTGAGGACACTCACCGTCATGAACTGAAGTCTGCACATGTTCCTCACATGTTCCTGACGTGTTCCTCACATGTTCCTGACGTGTTCCTGGCGTGTTCCTGACATGTTCTGCAGGTTCTCTATGTGAGAACAAATGTCTGAGTCAGTGTCTCTGGACATGTTCTGGATCTTCTCCTGCAGCCTCCTGGTAAAATGTGTGTAACATGTCAGAGTGAGTCCATGTGAGGAAACAGCAGGACAATGTGTGGAAGCTTCCCAGTGAGCGAGTGGACGTGTTGATGAGGTTTCTAACACGTGACGGACGTGAAACTGGAAGAACACAAACATCTCAGGATGAAGAAGAGGAGCCGTACGTAGAAGACGAGGCGTCGACTTGGAAACACGAGGAGGTTCCAGATCTTTTGGTGATGAGGGCCGACGCCGGTGTGGATGAGCTGTGAACAACAACACTGATCTTTCCACAGCAGAGTTTATACGTCATGTCCCGCCTCCTGCTGCTCTACAGGCTCCGCCCCTGCTGCTCTACAGGCTCCGCCCCTCGCCTGGATGTTCCCACATGTTCCTGTTTGAACGAGTCGGGACCCAACAACCTGCTGCTGCTGCTTCACAGGACAAACACCAACTACAGGAAATGTCCAGACATGTTTTACAGAGTTCATGTGTGAAAACAGATTAAATGTCCAACACCAAAAACAAATCTTAACCCTCAAAAAATCTACTTGAATTGTCAGGACTGGTCAAGTGGTGGTCCTCATAACGATAGAAAGATGTACACACACACACAGTGACCTTTCCCTCTCAGCAGGTTTCTTGTCTTCGTTCTTCTCGTCTCGTTGCGTCTTCGTGACCTTTCGATTCCGATTTAAGAAAAACCAGAGAGAGCTGTGATGAGCTGAAATACATAAAAAGCAAAACATATAATTACAAGGTTTTATTCCATATTTAAAGATGTGTGGTTGTTTACCGTGTTAAAGTGCCGGAGGTGATGATCTCAGTGACTGTGACGCGTCAGCAGGAAGTCCAACACCTCTGATCACAACCAGCTCATCTGCGGGCGAAGCCTCCATCACGTCCAGAGGCTGAAACCTTCTCAGCTCAGCAGGAAGTGAACATTTTGTGCCTGAAGGTGTTTTGGCTCAGAACTCCCAGTGGCCCCCGCGGATCCCATGAGTCCCCCGCCACGTCACTGGAGCTGGGATGTTACCAAACGTTTCGCAACCTCGTCAAGGTCCAAACTGATGGTTTCTCCAAGAAGGTTCAACCCGTTAGATCCTTGGTTCTGGAGTGAAAGAGGCTCAAGTTCGACTCATTTATATTCAGGACCTCATTAAGTCATTTCAATCATGAGTCATCAATATCAGTCCGTCTCATGAGTCAGCGGTTTTACGTGTCAGTAATCAAGCTTGACTCAGCATTATTCAGTTATAAGGATTGATCATTGATCCTGATGATTCTTGTCTCAGTAAACAGGAACTTCTGACCATCTCCAATGTTGCTGTGGCAGAGTGCCCCCTCTCCGCCCCGCACCGCACCCCCCACCATGAAGGTAAAATACACACACACACACACACACACACAATTTTAACCCAACATTAACACACTTCTCTCTCTCTGTCCAGTCAGCTAATTTCTTTGACCAGATGGAGGTAAGAACTGTGTGTGTGTGTGTGTGTGTGTGTGTGTGTGTGTGTGTGTTTAAAATACTTCTAAACCCTGTCTGAGAGGAGATGAGTCGCAGCAGTCACCCTGTTTCCTCCATTTTCTTTGATCAAAAACTTTTATAAAAGTGATGCATGATAATTGAGGATTTTCGTCCTCAATGGAACAAACGGACTTGGAGCTGAAACTCTGTCTTAGTTCTGTCCTCTGTCTCTGACACTGATGCAGCAGGTACCAGAGGCTGCAGAGATGAAGACCGTCCCTCAGAGACAGAAGGCACGTCTGTCCGTCTTCAAGTCCTCACGTCTGTCCGTCTTTAAGTCTTCACGTCTGTCCGTCTTTAAGTTCTCACATCGGTCCATCTTCAAGTCCTCATATCTGTCCGTCTTCAAGTTCTCACGTCGGTCCGTCTTTAAGTCCTCACATCTGTCCGTCTTTAAGTTCTCACATCGGTCCATCTTCAAGTCCTCATATCTGTCCGTCTTCAAGTTCTCACGTCGGTCCGTCTTTAAGTCCTCACGTCTGTCCTGTCCGTCTTTAAGTTATTTTCATTCATTTGCTCATAAAAAGCAGAGAAGACCTGACATGAGATTTAACGTAAAGACTGTGACAGTGTCTGTGTCCTCATCAGGTTCATGTGTTCGTATGTGTGTTAAAGACACGTGTGTGTGAGTGTGTTACTTCCTTGTCTTTGTCTTTCAGGACGACTACATTCCTTATCCCCGGATTGAGGAGGTGAGACTGAACATCGTCACATCTGTTTCCTCTGAACACAGACGTCTGCAACGTTCTCACTTAGTTCTGTCCTCTGTGTGTGTGTGTGTGTGTCTGTGTGTGTGTGTGTGTCGTGTGTGTGTGTGTCTGTGTGTGTCTGTGTGTTGTGCAGGTGTTGGAGAGGGGGGGGCCGTACCCTCAGGTGATCCTGCCTGAGTTCGGGGGTTACTGGATCGAGGATGCTGAGGCCCCTCACACTGCGGGGGAGGAGGGGGGAGCGCTGGGAGGAGCAGAGCAGGAAGAAGAGACACCTGCAGGGCATTATGGGTACCGACTGGAGGAGAAGAACGAGGCGGTGCGGGCGTACAGGAAGCACTTCTTAGGCCGGGTGAGGTTTGACAACGTGTTAACGTCAGGAACTTTAACAGTGAGCTCAACATGTCAACGTGTGACATCACTGTTTGTTTACATGTGTCTGTTTGTTTACATGTGACTGTTTGTTTACATGTGTCTGTTTGTTTACATGTGACTGTTTGTTTACATGCGTCTGTTTGTTTACATGTGACTGTTTGTTTATCGTCTGTTTGTTTATTTACATGTGTCTGTTTGTTTACATGTGTCTGTTTGTTTACATGTGACTGTTTGTTTACATGTGTCTGTTTGTTTACATGCGTCTGTTTGTTTACATGTGACTGTTTGTTTACATGCGTCTGTTTGTTTACATGTGACTGTTTGTTTACATGCGTCTGTTTGTTTACATTGTTTGTTATCGACTGTTTGTTTATGTGTCTGTTTGTTTACATGAGACTGTTTGTTTACATGTGTCTGTTTGTTTACATGTGTCTGTTTGTTTACATGTGTCTGTTTGTTTACATGTGTCTGTTTGTTTACATGTGTCTGTTTGTTTACATGTGACTGTTTGTTTACATGTGACTGTTTGTTTACATGGTGTCTGTTTGTTTATGTTGTTTGTTACATGTGACTGTTTGTTTACATGTGACTGTTTGTTTACATGAGACTGTTTGTTTACATGTGTCTGTTTGTTTACATGTGTCTGTTTGTTTACATGTGTCTGTTTGTTTACATGTGTCTGTTTGTTTACATGTGTCTGTGTCTCACAGGAACATCTCAACTTCTCATGTTCGCTGAGCATTCTGGGAAATCTGCTGCTGTCAGTAAGACACGAGGAGGAGAGGGAGCAGGAGTACCTGCACGTTATCATCAGGTACACACACACACACACACACACACACACACACACACACACACACACACACATTTTACAGGTGTAAGATGTTCAGATGTGAATGTTTCTTTTGTAATAACTTTCAGTTCACTACCATGTTCATCTGTTAAACTGTTAAAGCTTCAGACTCATCGTTAACATGCTGATGATTCTGTCTCGTCAGGTCTCGACTAAAAAGTGTTTATCAGAGACTGACACTGACCGAACTGCCCGACATCCCCAGTGTCCCAGAGCTCGCCAAGGTACACACACACACACACACACACACACACACACACACACACACACACACACACACACACACACACACACACACACACACACACACACACACACACACACACACACACACACTCACACACACACACACACACACACACATTTGTGAGTCTAAACTTCGTATTGATAACGTTGTCTTTGCGGTGAAGCTGTTGTGTGATGAAGCCACAGATCTGAGGTTCAGTCCCGTCCTCTACCCGAAGGTGAGGCTCCACCTCCTTCTTTTTTCTACAATGTCTGTCGTCCTCTAACGTCGTCATGTTGGACTGATTCTATCAAACTGTCTCCAGGCGTCGCAGCTGATCATAAACTATGACGAGCACCAGGTCAACAACACGTTCAAGTTCGGAGTCATTTTACAGAGATTTGGACAGGTACCATGTGACATCACACAGATGTTATACCATGTGACATCACACAGATGTTATACCATGTGACATCACACAGATGTTATACCATGTGACATCACACAGATGTTATACCATGACATCACACAGATGTTATACCATGACATCACACAGATGTTATACCATGTGACATCACACAGATGTTATACCATGTGACATCACACAGATGTTATATCACAATCAGTGAGCTGAACATGTGATGAAGACATGTTGTGATGTGGACATGTGATGAAGACATGTTGTGATGTGGACATGTGATGAAGACATGTTGTGAGGTGAACATGTGATGAAGACATGTTGTGAGGTGAACATGTGATGAAGACATGTTGTGATGTGGACATGTGATGAAGACATGTTGTGAGGTGAACATGTGATGAAGACATGTTGTGATGTGGACATGTGATGAAGACATGTTGTGAGGTGGACATGTGATGAAGACATGTTGTGAGGTGGACATGTGATGAAGACATGTTGTGATGTGGACATGTGATGAAGACATGTTGTGAGCTGAACATGTGATGAAGACATGTTGTGAGGTGGACATGTGATGAAGACATGTTGTGATGTGGACATGTGATGAAGACATGTTGTGAGGTGGACATGTGATGAAGACATGTTGTGAGTGGACATGTGATGAAGACATGTTGTGAGGTGGACATGTGATGAAGACATGTTGTGAGGTGGACATGTGATGAAGACATGTTGTGAGGTGGACATGTGATGAAGACATGAGTGTCACGTGTCCGCCAGGTGTCGGAGGAGGAGCTGTTCAGGAACAACGAGGAGACGTCAGCGTTCACAGAGTTCCTGCAGCTGCTCGGAGACACAGTCCAGCTGCAGGACTTTAAAGGGTCAGAGTCACAACCAAATACGATATGATTGCTTTAATTATGGTAAAATAATAGTTTGATTAATCAGAATCGTCCTCCTCTCTCCGTACAGGTTCCGGGGGGGTCTGGACGTGTCCCATGGTCAGACGGGTTCTCAGTCCGTCTACACCGTCCACAGACAACAGGAGATCATGTTCCACGTCTCCACCAAACTGCCTTTCACTGAGGGAGACGCACAACAGGTAGAAAACCAGCAGAGCGATCACACACAACACAAGTCATTCATGTACGTGACACTGTAACATGTGATACGACAGCGTGACACAGGATAATGTCAAAATAAAACTTCAGCTTCAGAGGAAACGCCACATAGGAAATGACATCGTGGCGATGGTGTTCCAAGAAGAAGCCACGCCGTTCGTCCCCGACATGATCGCCTCCAACTTCCTCCACGCCTTCATCCTGGTGCAGGTGGACGAGCCCGGCTCGGCCAACACCAGCTACAAGGTACCAACAATCTGAGTGATCCGAAACTTTTCTCTTCGATGTTTAAACTGAGGCACAAGAACCAGTTAAAGACACAATACGTAATTTACCACCACTAGGGGGCGTCTCAATTAGAACAATAACAACATACATCATTTGTTGTCGTGGTGAGGCAGTGTGGGATGATGGGTGTTGTAGTCTACTCCTGGTTAGGATTCCTTCAGGGTTGATGGTTCAGGAGGTTTTTATCTGAATTCTCCTCATGTCTCCTCCTCTCGTTAAAACTCTCTGTTTCTCTGACTCGTCTCTGATTGGCTGAGAGTCGAGCTGCCGCTAACGTTTGCTCAGATTGTTTCTCTGAAAACTTAAGATTCAGACGTCCGACGACTAAAATCCTTCATCTGCTTCAAATATAGAGATAAAAACCACCAAGATGTAAAATGTGCATCGTAAAAATGTGATAAAAAGTCACTGACACAACGCTGACATGCACAGAGGGGATATGATCTCCAGGTAACACAACATCATGTAAGAACACAACTACAGACACAACACAGGTCTGGACAATGTTAGATCATTTAATGAGGAAAAGTTACAAACTGAAACTTTAATTAAAACATGTCACTGAGTTTAAAACCTGTGATTTTTGTTCACTAGAAACTGTTGTGATTGACAGGTGTCCGTCACAGCACGAGAAGACGTCCCTCCGTTTGGCCCGCCCCTCCCAAATCCTGCCATCTTTAAGAAGGTGCAATGTGTTTTCATGGTTCTTTGGTCAAACCTGAAAAAAGATGTGAAACATTTAATAATGCCAATGTTTTTCTTCAGGGTCCAGAGTTCAGAGAGTTTCTTCTCACTAAACTCATCAACGCAGAGTTGGCCTGTTACAAGAGCGAGCGCTTCGCCCGACTGGAGGTAGAAACACCTGAAGGACTTCATTTGGAGCCACTGAATAATTCTTGCAATGAACGTTTGTATGTTTCTTTCAGGAGCGTACTCGCGGCGCCCTGCTGGACAGCCTCCACGATGAGCTGCATAGACGCTCCCAGAGCATGCTGGGTATCACATCAGGTCTGGAGGAGGACGGTCGAGCTGACAACGGACACCCCCACGGAGGACTGCTGGAGTCCATCAAGGTTTGTACTTTTTAGTTTGGTACGTGTCTCATCGGCAAACATAGAGGAGGCAGGGCTTATGACCTATACTGCGTCCAGCCACCAGGGGCGATCCAGGTGATTTGGCTTCACTTTAAGGAGCTGTCATGTTATTAGAACTCAGAGAGTTTTGATGTCGGTGTGTTTCTGACTCGTCCACATTCTTCACCCGTCTCAGAGGGCGATGCGAGGACGGAGCGTCTCCATGGAGACGATGTCGCGCGGCGCAGCGGGTCTGCCCACCAGTCTGAGTGGGGGGGGTCTGGCACACATGAGCATGGAGGTGAGCAGAGGTCGAAGTCGTCTTCCTCATGATCATGAATGTTGTTGCTACAGTGCCAGTTTGTGTTAACAGCTGGTGTGTGTGTGTGTGTGTGTGTCGTCAGTGTAACGTCAGATCTCCTGTGAAGCGACGCTCGGGGCTTTTTCCTCGTCTGCTGAGCATCGACAGCCAAACAGAGAAACACAACCAGCGAAGGTAAAGTTTGATTTACGACAGTAGCTTCTCCTGAATCCCAGCGTCTTCAACTCTTTGTCGTGTACGTCAGTGTTCTCAGCGAGCAGAGGAGCTTCGACAGCTGCCAGCCCGCGCTGGAGGTGAGCTCGGAGCTGCCGTCCAATCCCAGCTCTCCAGAGGCGGGACAACGGGACAGGTGAGTGAGTTTGATCCTTTCTTCATTTTGAGTGGTTTTCTTTCTCAGCAGCTTCATCAGAATCACAATAAGTTTTACGACACATTCAAAGGCACAAAAGCGACACAGTGGCATCACATTATTCTCACCTGACCTGCAGGTGGCGGTAACACAACGCATAACGAGCAATGTGCCAACAAAAGCAGTGAAGAAGAAGAAGAGTATCAGCTAGTGAACAAAAAATGGTTTTCCAAGTTTTTACGCTAAACACGCCGGTAACTCCAACTCAGTCAATCACAGATTTAAAAAACAGCGTACAGAGTTTATTAATGAATCTAAACTCCGGCTCTAACATATCTTTGAATTCCCTTTAATTTGTGAGATTAATGGAGGAAACTTTACATTATTGAAATGATTTATTAATGAGAGAGCAAAGGTTACAAGTTCAATTTAGATTTGATCAACATTAAATTCACCTGTTTGCTCTGAAAGCAACTGATTCACTGACTTTTACACCTTAAAGTGAACGTGAACAGTTTGAGAAGCTCTCAGAATTTGAAAAAATCATAAAAGTGCGTCTGATTCTTTGTAAAGGTAAAGTAAAGTTTACAAAATGCAGACATAGTATTACCCGTAAGTTCCACAGGGCTTAATTTTAGATCCCCCATTGTTTTCTATGGACACGCTGCTCATGCTCTGATTGTTTTAGCAGAAGATAAAACATAAAACTATGACAATAAGTTTATTTTCATTGTTTAAATAATATTATTCTTATTAAAAATAAGAATTTACAAACATGCAGAAATCAGGTCTGAATCATCCGATGTTTTCTCACCTGTAGGACTCACGGGAAGGAGAGCAGTAGAATTTCCAGATCCACGTCCAGCAGCTGCAGCTTCAGTCTGACTGCTGAGGACGCTCACCTGCTGAGACCTCACAGCTGCAACACCACGCAGGTGAACCACACGGTGGCGCTAGAGTCACATGATCATTACAGCTCCTGTGAAACAGACGTTAGATATTTGATTTCTCATGTTTAAGTGTGTCTGGTCAAAACATGAAGCTATAGAAGAACTGTCGTGGATATTGATTTCGTTTCCAGCAGTCAAAAGCTCTGAATGTGCGTCAGCGCCCCCATGTGGCAGAATCGACTGTAGCCAGCAGCTCAACATCGAGCAACCTGCTCTCGCCACCACCTTCGTCTACGCCTGTAGGGGGGGTTAGGGTTAGATGATTAATACGTTTGCATAACGTCCATTCTCACTTCCTGTTCTTCACAGAAAGGATTCAGTTTTCTGCTTGAAGCTCAACACCTGAAGTATTTTCACATTAAGAGCCTGTTAATAAGAGACAGACTGGAGGACTTTTAATGTGTAGAGTTCCAAAGTGAAATTACTATTGTTGAATTTAAATTTAGTGTTTCTGAGGTGAATTTATTCACAGAACAAGAAACTTTTCTGCTGCGGACGAACAAATGTAAACAGAGAAGATGAAGTTTGTTCTGTGTCTGTCTTCAGGCTGCAGAGGGTCAAAGTTCAGGTCCCCTCATTGTCTGTCACAGCCCCACAGGTAACACACACACACACACACCCTCACACACACACACACGCACACCCTCACACACACACCCACGCACACGCACACACACACACACACACACACACACACACACACGCACACGCGCACCCTCACACACACCCACACACACACACACACGCACACGCGCACCCTCACACACACACACACACGCACGCGCACCTCACACACACACCCACGCACACACACACGCACACGCGCACCCTCACACACACACACACGCACACGCGCACCCTCACACACACACCCACGCACACGCAACACACACACACACACACACACACACACGCACACACACACACACACACACACACCCACGCACACGCACACACACACACACACACCCGCACACACACACCACGCACGCGCACGCACTTACGCACACGCAGCACACATCTGTGCACACACGCACACACACATGCACACACACACACTCTCACACACACTCTCACACACACACACACACACACACACACACACACTGTCCATATGTTTGTTGCTTGTGTGTTTCAGAGACGAAAAACAAAAACTCTCCGAGATCCAATCTGAAGTTTCGATTCGACAAGCTGAGCCACTCTACTGCAGTGAGTGTGACCCAAACACACACACACACACACACACACACACACACACACACACACACACACACACACACACACACACACACACACACACACACACACACACAGACACACACACACTTGAGGATGATGGTTTTCTCTTTGTGTCGTCAGCAGGGACATTAGACTGAGGACCCTCAGCAGTGGAGGTCTCAGGTGCTGAGGTACGAACGCTCTTATTCTACACTGGAAAATGACTCATAATAATTATTATTTTTATTTGTATTATTATTATTATTATTTGTTGTTTTGAAATATTTTTAATTTAGTCTGAATCATATTCTGCCCTTAAGTAATATTTCAATCATGAAAAATAAATATTGAGTCATAAATATAAAAAGTTAATAAGAGCACTACCCCAGCGTTTAGTTGAACACATGGTCCAGAGTGAGACCTCTCCACAGACACTCACTCTGATCAGCTGATCATGAATCTGTCGACTCTTCACTCTCTGTCTGTTTGCAGTTTCCACAACAACATCGAGGAGGAGGAGGAGGAGGAGGAGGAAGAGGAGGAGGGAGGAGGAGGAGGAGGAGGAGGAGGAGAAATCTGATAACAAACACACGTGTGTGCCGACTCATTCCTGAGCTCGTCACATCAACTATAAATATCTGAACCCAACATGTCTTTACAATGGAGGACAAAACTAAATGCGTCCAAACAGCAGAGAAAGACAGAGACTCAGTGTTTGACAGGAGGTCTGGTCCTGGTCCTGGTCCTGATCCTGATCCTGGTCCTGATCCTGGTCCTGGTCCTGATCCTGATCTTGGTCCTGATCCTGGTCCTGGTCCTGGTCCTGGTCCTGGTCCTGATCCTGGTCCTGGTCCTGATCCTGATCTTGGTCCTGATCCTGGTTTCTGATTCACTTTTTCTTTTCACTGGATTTGATTACAGTTGAATTCTGTAGTGTTGTTATTGATTAAGATGAAATTTATTTATCATGTTTAAATATTAATTCAGACGTGATTCTGAACGTATTTAATTCACGAGTGCTTATTTTAATGAGAATAGTTTTATACTTTTACTTGGGTATTTCTACACTGTGATACTTTTCCCGAAGTAATCTGAGTACTTCCTTCATCACTGGTTGCAGTCAGTGTAAATACAATAGATGTGTATTAATCACGTTCTTTGTAAAAGTAAACACTGATTGTCCTGTGACATCCCTCACTTGACTTTATTTAAAATCCAGTTCACAACAGAAACAGTTTATACAGATGCAAAAACTGTTTTATTCCTGACGCTCAAAGGGTTTCACCCACCAGTGTGGACAGAGTGACGTCACAGAGCGCACAGTGACGTCACAGAGCGCACAGTGACGTCACAGAGCGCACAGTGACGTCACAGAGCGCACAGTGACGTCACGGAGCGCAGTGTGACATCACAGAGCGCACAGTGACATCACAGAGCGCCAGAGTACAGTGACGTCACAGAGCGCACAGTGACATCACAGAGCGCACTGTGACGTCACAGAGCGCACAGTGACGTCACAGAGCGCCAGAGTACAGTGACGTCACAGAGCGCCAGAGTACAGTGACGTCACAGAGCGCACAGTGAAGTCACAGAGCGCCAGAGTACAGTGACGTCACAGAGCGCACAGTGACATCACAGAGCGCACAGTGACGTCACAGTGCGCTCTGTGATGTCACAGTGACGTCACAGAGCGCACAGTGACGTCACAGTGCGCTCTGTGATTACAGTGACGTCACAGAGCGCACAGTGACGTCACAGAGCGCCAGAGTACAGTGAAGTTCACTTCATTGATGCAAGGGGCCGAACCGCTGGCGGTGTGTCGCTCACTCTCTTCTCACACTGAGTCATGATGTGATGTCACATTAGCGTCACACACGTGATGTCATCAACTTGTTCACATTGCTCTCTATCGTGCACGTGTTGTAAATGTTTTTATCGCTGGAACAGATTCACACGATGTCTGAACATTAAATGTCTTCGTCACATGTCGACTGAGACTGTGTCTTGTGTCAAACCTGGAATAATGTCGTCATTAACAGGTTTGAAACTGCAAAAAGCAGATTTTGCACTAAAACGCCAAAATACACACGCACGCACACACACACACACAAGTTACAAAAATGTACAAACCTTTTGATTAAATTGTCTTTTGATGGCACTAAAATCACAAACTGTGTTTCTCTTCTTCTCGTTGGGATCTGAAGTTATCGAGTTTCTGCAGGACTTTGTTTCACTTACTGTGTGTGTGTGTGTGTGTGTGTGTGTGTGGTTGTGTGTGTGTGTGTGTGTGTGTGTGTGTGTGTGTGTGTGTGTGTGTGTGTGTGTGTGTCCTCCACAACAATCAGCTGAATAATCAATGAGGACAATAATCATGATGTAACTGTCTGGAGTAAAGTTCTGCATGTAGATGTGTATAATGAAATAATATTTAATAAACATACATGTCTAATACTTTTACTTTATTACATTAAGTAATTAAGTACTTTTGTGGTCGAGTACTTATACTCACCTGCAACACTGGGCGGCGCTGCTGCTCCGAGGGGTCGGATCTCACCACCGCAGCACCGACGAAGAAGAGTGTGAGGAGACAGAAGCGTTTCCGGGTTCAATCCGCAGCTGCAGCCGTTGTTTGCAGCGCCATGGCGGCCGTACGCAGCCTGCGGGTGTCGGTGAAGTCGGACAGTGGTTCGGAGCACTCGGACTCGGACTCTGACTCCGAGTCGGACCGAGATGTTCGCGAAGCGGAGCCGATGGAGGTGGAGGAGGGGGAGCTGGAGGACGTGTCCGTGAACCGCTCCCTGAAGGAGCTGCTGCCGGTGAGTGTCCGCACTAGGCCCCGCAGACCGGGGGCTGGCGTCTCCGGCGGCCGCCGCATCCGCTGCAGGAGTCGGCGTGCGGCAGCTGCGAGTCCCGGCGGTGATCCGGAGGTCGTGGTGAGCCCCGCGGCTGCTCCGGCTGCTCACGCCGGGTTCAGCGCCTGTGACGCGGCTCGTGTTCGCGGTTCTGTCGCTGAGTTAGTTTCACTCACTTGTTGAGCCTCACGCGCACTGACCGCACGAGACCCCGTTTGATAAACAGGAAGTTAAACCGTGTACCGAGTCCAACAACTCGTCAGGGACACGTGGTTGTGGACTGGTGACGGTTCTGATCGATCATCAATCCGGTTTATATTCACGATCCCAAACTCTGACTGTTCAGCGGCTTTAACTCATGGTCTCCATGACAACTCAGTGTCTGCGTGAAACACAGTCTGTAGGTCAGTGATTGGTGGAAGTGGAGACAGACGTCACTGGGACCAGTCTGAGCTGTTAGTGGTTTTACTGTGGTTGAGGGTTAAGAACAGAGGAGGTCGCACCTCGTTAAGATCTGAGACCAACTGATTGATTTGTGTTTCACAGGACACGAGTCGCAGGTATGAGAACAAAGCTGGAGCCTTCATCACCGGGATCGACGTCAACTCCAAGGTACTACACACACACACACACACACACACACACACACACACACACACACACACTGAAGGAGCTGAACCTCTGGATGTTTTTAAACCAGGAGGCGATTGAGAGAAAAGAGAAGCGAGCAAGACGTTTTCATTTCCATGAAGAGGAGAGCGACGGACAGAGGAACCTTTTTCTCGACAAAGACATCATGAAGAAAGGTAAGAGGTCACGTGACCCCTGGATGTTAACCCACTGATTGTTTCCAGCAGTCAGACCCAGTTGTGTGTTTGCTGACCCTGTCGTTGTCTTCTTCTGTGGCGCTCAGCCATCCCCAGACTACGCATGGAGGCGATCTATGTGACGGGCGTGGACGACATGAGCACGCAGGACGTCTTCGGATATTTTAAGGAATATCCTCCGGCACACATCGAGTGGATCGACGACGCTTCCTGTGAGTACGACACACACACACACACACACACACACACACACACACACACACACACACACACACGTCACCCTGACGCAGGCGGTCAGTCTGATGGCGTTCTGATCGCCTTGATGTCAAACGGGTTCGAGTCACAAAGTTTCAGTCTGATCGCAGACGAGGTCGATCGCAGCTCTAGTGTTTCTGAACACCACCGCACTGTTTCCTAGGTAACGTGGTTTGGCTTGACGACAACACGCCCATCAGAGCCCTTATCAACGCCAGCCGGACGCCAGACCCGGAGGCTGTTACCACGGAGACAGAGGGCACCAAAGAGCCGGCTGAGCAGAGCGAAGGTCAGTGTGTGAACAAAAACACAAACTCACGCAGCAGGTGATTTGAAGAGAAACAGCTGACTTGTGTTGTCACAGTTCGCCAGGGTCAGGGGTCAGATGAAGAGGAGGGTGAGGTGGACGAGGACGAGACGGCGAAGAAGAGTGGCGAGGAGATCGAGGGGAAGGACAGCGACGGAGAGGTGGAGCAGAAGACAAAGGCGGAGGGCAGTCAGGTAGAGTCTCACAGAAACTGATCAGATCTATTGATCTGTTCCAGAAACTCGATAATCTGATTGTGTGTGTGTGTGTGTGTGTGTGTGTGTGTGTGTGTGTGTGTGTGTGTGTGTGTGTGTGTGTGTGTGTGTGTGTGTGTGTGTGTGTGTGTGTGTGTGTGTGTGTGTGTGTGTGTGTGTTACAGATCAACGACCTATCAGGAGCAGAGAGAGAGTCTCTGCTGAGAAATGACCTGCGGCCGGCGATCAAACCGTTTAAAGAAAACAAAATCCTCCTGCGCTTCGCCACGCAAGGTCACTCACACAAACACTGAGAAAAGCTTCATTCACATCATCTGAAAATACTAAACAAAGATGAAAAATATTCAGGTGACAAACAAATACAGATGTGAATGTAAATGTATATTTTTTGTTTGTAGAAGATAGGAAGGAGCTGGGCGCCGCTCGCCGCAGCAGGTACTACATGAAGTACGGAAACCCAAACTACGGAGGCATGAGGGGAATCCTGAGCAACTCCTGGTGAGTCTCAGACTCAACAACCTGAACTCTGACCTCGAACTCTGTGTTTTCAGAAGAAGTCTTCAGAGGTTTTTCTATTGTTGTTTGTCTGTCGACAATTTGAAGCATCGTGAGTCTCGTCTGTGTTTCAGGAAGAGGAGGTTTCACAACCGGCGAATCCAGCGAGACGTCATCAAGACCAAGAAGCCTCTGATCGGAGACAGCATGGGTCACACGCCGCCGTACACGCACCGACACTCAGGTAAACCGATAGTTCAGAAACATGGTTCCATGTTTTCATATCAGATTCAGTTCAAAGTCTGAAATATGTTCAACAAGCTGGAGACATTTTCATGTTTTATGCCACAACATAAAATACGTTGGTAAAAACTACACTGTTCATTTTTATGTGTTTTTAAAACGCATGTTTTTAAAGTGAACGTGTGTTGAAATCAGACGACAGATCGACTGACTGACTCACAAGCTCAGTGACCAATCAGACGGAAGTTTGTTTAAAATCTCATGTCAGATTTTTAATTTTGTCGATTTGTATTTGTGCTTCAAAAATCCTAACAAAGGGTTTTGTGTCTGGAGATGATCAGAGCTCGACCGATACAGATCTGCACTTTAAACCAAGTTTACTGGAAATCTGTATTTTTTTCTTCAACTCTGCTGACTCACAAACAAAAAACTGACAGGAGAGAAAACAGCAGCTCTTTGTAATATAGGTGATTATAATATGATAATTTAATAGAAATAGTTAGTATCCAGTTGACTTTTCATGGAACCAGAGTGAAGCTAACTTCAGGGTTACAGAAACAATCAGAACTGTGATTCAGGATCAGTTTATTAATCTGGATTGACCCCACCCCCCTCAGCTGACCTGGTCAACCTGCCAGAGGAGCCAATCAAAGAAGAAGAAGAAGAGGAGGACGATGACTATGGCGGTGACGAGGACATGGACTCGGACGACAGGGTGGTGGAGTACAAAGAGCGAGGAGAAAAGAGCGCCGGCTTGCGCTCGCCGGGGGCGGTGCTTCGTAGCCGGACGGAACGCTCTCCGTCTCCCTGGTCGGAGTCGGACGAGATGGATTACGACCTGGAGCTGAAAATGATCTCTACGCCGTCGCCAAAGAAGAGCAAGAAGATGACGATGTACGCAGACGAGCTGGACACTCACCTGAAGAGCATCCGGTCAGAGCCGCCGCCATTTTACTCTTGTGTGTTTCACATCAACAATCTGATGTTTTCACAGAACACGATTTTGACAAACAAAGAGATGAAGTCAATTTCCTCCTCTCGCCAGATTAATTAAATGAATCTGTGTTTTCTTCTTCCTGTGAGCAGGAACCGTCTCGGGGGGACAGGATCTCAAAGCAGGACCAATTCCCCGTCGCCCCCAAAAGTGACAGATGTGCGACAGCTGCTGGAGGAGAAGAGACAGGGACAGAGACCGGGACAGTCCCCTCCGGTGGCCAGCGGAGGAAAAACAGGTGAGACACATTTGTTGTGTTCATTTTTTTGTTTCAGAGAAAATACAGTTGGTTAATAAAAACCTGTTTGTAGATGTTCGACAGAGACTGGGCAAGAGACAACGCTCCCCCTCCCCCGTCTCCCCCAGGGAAACTCCCCCGACCAGAGAACCAATCAGAGACATTCACCGCAGACTGGGCGTGGCCAGTCAAGAAACCAGAAGCCTGTTCTCCGACTCGTCCAAGGACAGGAAGACAAGTAGGACTCTCTCTCCCCCTCTGCCTGTCTCTCTCTCTCTCTGTCTGATATGACATCATTAACGTGGCTCCGCCCCCTCTCATCAGGTGGCCTGTGGAGCAGACTCGGCTCTGCAGATGATGACGGCGGCTCCGGACGTCATGACCACAAACCAAGCAGCCGGTCACCGGGCCTGTTCTCCTCGTCGTCTGGGCGGAGCGGCGATGGTGGTCAGGTGAGCCGCGGCGACGGAGGGAAGGAGGACAAGGAGGAGGTGGAAGAAGACGACACAACGCTGCAGAATGTGTGGGGCGCCATGATCAAACAGAAACAGGAGCGACTGTCCCACAAGATGAAGAAGAGCCGACTGGACAATCTGCCGTCTCTGCAGATCGAGATTAGCCGCGACAGCAGCGACGACTCCGACGCCTGAACCTGGGGGCACCTTCTGAACTCTACGTCTTTTGCGATCATCTAAAGACATGAAGCTGTGGTGTGTTTACTTTGAGGAGGCGCTCGTATCGTGCAGTGGATGACTGAACGGGGCCCTGCTCAGGTTGTCGGCCCTCATGTTGTGTGTTTGTCCCTCGTCCTGATCAGTTTGAGAATCATAAACCAGATTTACGACCATATTTGTTTTTGGTAAAACATGATTTTACGCATTTATTTAGATTTTAAATTTAAGTCCGATTACGTTGAGGTCTTTTGACCGTGAGCAGTCACTTAGCGACACAGAGGTCGGACTCGGCTCAGTTTCAACCAACGAGACCCTCTCGTCTGGGACATTTTAATTTGATGCCTGAGTTTGCAGCAGAAAATATGAATTTCTTACAAACTAGTTTCCAGTGTTGAATACCAGCATAGATGATGCAGGGCCCCGGGGCCACTGCTCCTGTTGATGTTTTCAATACGTGTGTTGATGTTTAACTGGCAAACCCTGCATCACTTGTCAGAATGTAACAAAGCATCATGGGAACGTCTGTTTTTTGTCAGTAAGTCATTGATGCGTTACCGTGGAGATACCACCCCCCCACACTCACTCGGGACCATTCTTCATGACTTTGAAGCGTCCACACGGACTTTACAGGACAAAACTTCATTCCCCTTTTTATGTGTGTCTGTGTGAGTGTACGGACATGTTTGTCAAGTTGGCTGATTATTAATTTTACACAGAAACACAGCACGTGTGTCATTTATCTGTAATACACAATCTTACCACATCCAGTTCTGTGTGAAGGATTTAGTGACATCAGGTGTTGTACATGTGAAGACAAGTGGCCGTACACAACTATTCTCACATTTTACAGACATTTTACTTGGGGGTGGGGGTCCAGAGACACTGACTCAGACATTTGTTCTCACATACAGAACCTGCAGAACACGCCAGGAACATGTGCAGACTGCCGTTCAGGTCTGAAAATATCTATAAAATCATGAACAGTCTTCTGCAGTGTTTGTTCTTTTCTCCACAGTGGAACAATGTGAATCACCACTAAACGACTTTCTGTTATTTATTTAACCTTTTATTATTAATCACATTTTATCCGGGCCCGAGCAGCGACAGTGCCAAGGCCCTATTGCCTTTCGTTCGATTAGTCAGGAAAATTAATCGCATTTTCGACGGCTTGAACATACTCGAAAACTCACCAAATTTCGCGGGCGTGTCAGGCCTGACCACAATTTACATATTCTACAGTAATTCCGTTGGGCGCAGCAAAATGGCTCAACAGCGCCCCCTACAACAGAGCAATTCTGTCAGGTTTAATCAATCTTTACAAAATTCGGTACACACTTGTATCATGACAGGAAAAAAAGTCCCCTGCACCAATTCTATTAACGCAAGAGGAAGTTGGACATTTGGGATTTTTGGGCCAATTTGGCCGTTTTACACGTTGTGTATTTTAACAAACTCTTTCTAGAGCTTTCATCAGATCAACTTCAATTTCAGAGTCTCGTCTTGACTCCTGGGAGATTAAAACTACCTCAAACTGAGTTTTCATCACACGGTGTGACTGTTGCGTCAAGGTTCGATGATTCACCATCCAAACACGAGGTGGTTGTATCTCGGACATACAAGGTCCAATCTACTCCAAACTGGACATGTAAGACCAGAGTCCCGGCCTGTTGACATCGACACAGAAATCATGACTTAAAATCATAGCGCCCCCTGGTGGCAACAATAAGTAGCTGAATAGCGCCTCCTTAAGAGCAGCCCTAGCACCACGATTGACAAAAAACCCTCTTGGATCGATATGCTAGACCAAACAGGAAGTCGGCCATTTTGAATTAAGTGGCCATTTTTGACCATTTACACGTGTTGTATGTGAACAAACTCCTCCTTGAGCTTTCATCTGATCAACTTTAAATTGAGTGTCATCTCAACTCTATGGAGAATAAAAGTTGGTAAAAGTTTTAGTGTGCGTCACATGGCGTGACCGTGGCTTCAAAGTTTGCTGATTCGCCAAAAAGGAAGGATTTATTCTAACTCCTCTGTAAATTGTCATCAGCATCAAACATCTTTCACACAATCACAGTCCCGCCCTGAACAGATCCATATGTCAATATGACCTATCGTCCCAGCGCCACCTGCTGGTGACAGGAAGTGACATGTTTTATACTTTGATGCACAGCTCAAATGAGCTGAGATAAGTCATACGACCATGGTCAGAACTGTGACATTTCCTCAAACCGTGCAAACATTTCAGATGTCATAACTCCACTGTGCATTGTCCAATCAGCACCAAAATTCTGTCACATGATCAGTGTCTCGGCCTGAACAGCTCCATATGTCAATATTAACTCAGGGTCATAGCGCCATCTACTGATTTGACATGAAACACAAGTATTTTTTAACTCCACTGTGCATTGTCCAATAAGCAGGCTATTAAGTATAAACTGATCTAGCTATGGCAAGCTAGCCAGAAAAGAAGCTAGCTAGCTAACACCTAGTATTGTACATATTTCTCTTTCTCACTAGTAATGGATTGTAAAACAAGACTTACATGCATCAGTTGTGCAAAAGAAGCTGTGTGAACTGAATGGGAGGTGTTCCGTAGTGAATACATTCTGTACGGGGCATTTTGACCCACGTGTGTAAACGTGATGTAGAAAAACAAAGTGGATGTTTGTTTATAAAGTAAGACAGGAAAGGGGAAAATATTGATTTGTGGTAATCAAAAACAAGATATTTAATAATGAATAATTACAATATTAAATAATAAAATACATTTATTTTAAAAAATATAGCAAACAAACACTCATGCATGAAATAACACATGCAATTAATATGGGTCATTAGAAGGGTAGGAATACAAAATGATGGGTTAGGGGTATGGTCCATGGTATGTTACACATGATGTGTAACATGTATGTAGCTGATCACATGTTACGCCTCCTGCGTTGGTATGTTACACATGATGTGTAACATGTATGTAGCTGATCACATGTTACACCTCCTGCGTTGGTATGTTACACATGAGGTGTAACATGTTAAAACCTCTGGAACACGCTTCAGCCTCATGTGCTCATCTGCTTCCTTATGTAATCACAAACTCACCCTGCTTCAAGCTGATTGGCTCACTCGTGAGTCTGTAATTCCATTCAACCAATCAAAATTAAAATCCCTGCCCCTTCGGCTTGAAACCAGCCAATGGGGCTGTAGTGACGTCACGGGCGGTATAACGTGTTTCCTGTGACGTCGCGGGTCTTCAGTCACAGTCGCCATCTTGTCTTCGTCGAAATCGCACCGAGAGCAGCGACGGGCCGCGACAGAGAAACGAACCTTGAGCCCGTAGGAGCGAGCGAGCTGCCCGGGGCGGAGGGTTGTGTGTTCGGGTTCATGAACTGGGTTGTCCCGGGGTTATGGTGCTGACCCAGCCGCTGTAGGTTTCCCGGGTCTCGAGCTCAAAGATGGAGGACAGCGCGGCCAGAGAAGACGCCTGCCGGGAGTACCAGTCCTCCCTGGAGGACCTGACGTTCAACAGCAAGCCGCACATCAACATGCTGACCATCCTGGCCGAGGAGAACCTGACCTTCGCCAAGGATATCGTCGCAATAATTGAAGCTCAAATCAGCAAGGTTTTTATAAATATAGATCTTCACCTTTCAGATGCTTTCTGTGGATGTTAGTGGTGTCGCAGGCCCGGGAGGCGCCAACATGGCGGCCCGCGTTGTTACGACATGTCTCCAGCGCTGGAGCTGCTTCCTTAGGGAACGCCTCCGTCGGATCGTAGCTAAGAAGAAGACATGTCTTACTTCAGGTGTCGAAACTCGCCGCGTTGATTTAAAACACGAGATTTAATTCAAATTTAACGGAGTGAAAATCCACCGTAAAGTGATTTAAACAATGAAGTGAATGTGAACCAGTTAACTCAGGGTTAAAGTGTTTCTGTCCAGGTTAACTCAGGGTTAACATAGTTCATATCCATGCACTGTAAATATCCAGGTGGTTTATAATAATTCATTTTAACTGGAATCTGTGAAATCAGAAATAAACGTTGAGAAGTAGTTGAGGTGGAAACAGGAAGAAACAGGAGATCGAATCAAACATTAGAAACTGAGTTCAGAAAACCAAACTAGACCTAAGTGATCTTCAAACTGCTTCGGGAATAACTTACTCATAGTTTCCCCTCAGTTCTCCATGTGGAGCTTGTAAAGCACCTTCACTGCTGACATGCTGGGTAAATACATTAGTTATTAATGAAGATGAAGCAACATCACAATCACGTTTAGTTTCACTGTCAGTGAAGAGGCAGATTTAAACCATAGAAGATGTTGGTCTGTTGAGAACCAGTCGTCTGTCAGAAACTAATATCTGCTGCACGACAGGATTTACTAATCTGAATTCATGTTCCAGTCACTACACACACGTGAATGATTTCCACACACTGGACCAACTGGTTACACAAACACTCCCACCACATATCCACGCGTCTCCTTTTCTTTGTTTCTCCTCCAGGTACAAGAGACACGAGTGTAACTTGCGCTGTAGGCAGCTGTGTTTCTGGTCTACTTACTAATAACATCTGGTTGGGGACGCTTCCTGGTCAACTCACTCTCATTGGCTGTTGGTTGTCCATTCACTGTTCGTTTCATAACACACGAGTCTCTGATTTGATTGACGGTTACAATGAAAGATTTGAGACACCGACACAGTCGTTAAGATCCTGTCTGTTAACCCGTCACCACAGGATCATGTGACCAGATAATCTGTTCAGATCAGCGTCTGACAGTCGCTGACGTCGGGAGGACGGTCCTCTAGTGTGCAGCAGACACCACATTCTCACATTCACTTTGTTTACGGCGGGTTTTCACTCGACGGTTTCCGCTCGTCACTTCTCTGCTGATCGTGGCCGGGTCACATCCCTGTTGTTACTCTGTCGGGTAGTTCTCTCCACCGGCGCCCGATTCTTACTCAGCTCCATGTTTTCATCCTGGTCACACAAAGAAAAAAAAGTTTCCCTGCTTAAATTCACGAGTGAATCTTGAATCACTGAAATGTCATTGAATGGTTAAAATGTTTATAATAAAAAAAGTGAACTGTGCTTTTTGTCATTTTTTTATTTCCAGTGTAATTTATTGGTGACTCATTTACTGACACTTTCGGACTTGGTTTAACAAACAAGTGTTTCACTTAGCTGATTTAGTAACGAGACTCGGGTGCAGAGTTCAAATCTAAATGTTCTGGTTCCTCACTGGTTCCCAGTGTTTTGAACAACGAGGGGAAAAGCCGTCTCCGGGGTAAAACTTTGAAAGAGTGAGTGTAAAACTCAGCGGGTGTGGAGTGAACCTCACGACCTTTCGTCAGGGTAACGTACAAAGAGTGGTTCGTGGAGAAAACCCTCTTTGGAGGTAAACCAGAGAACTTTTTAAACCCTGGTGCATCATGGGACTTGACATGAGACTGAACTGATTGACTTTCGAAGATGACCGATTTTTCTGGAGTTTTTTTTTTTTTATCAATCAGAACTTAATCAGCGTGTTTTCCCTCGATTGATCCAGACTGAAGAAACCACCTCATGAACTTTTATTTTTTGGACTCTTTTTGATTTTTCTTCACACGGCGGGTGGTGAAATGGGAGGGCTGTCATCCCCTGTTTTTTATATAAGTTGTGAATAATAATTTGTTCTGAAATGTTGCTTTAACCCCTGTTGTTTTTCTAAACTTGTTGAGTTCTCTATCGCTCCAGGCCCCCGCTGCTGAGAAGCTTCCAGTTTTGTACTTAGTGGATTCCATAGTGAAGAATGTTGGAGGAGAGTACCTTGCTGTGTTTGCTAAAAACCTAATCACTTCATTTATATGTGTCTTTGAAAAGGTACAGTTTTCTTTGCTGCTGTTACAAATTATTCACAGTTTTAGCAGCTCACTTCCTTCCTGTTTGTCTTGTTGTGTTGCTTCTTATTGTGCATTGTCAGGGGTTGTACATGTCGAAGATGGGTGACTGGACTTGCATCTACGACATGTACAACCCCTGCAAGAGCCACAACCTGGGTGACTGAGAATATTAATATGTTCTTATGATGCTTTAACATAATCCTGTTAATAAAGTGTGCACGGGAGGGTGAATGCTGAGCTTTAAGAACTTTCTTAACATTATCTTTTACTTTTGCATTAAAGTGACATTTTTATGAGTGTTTGTTTGTAGCCATGGACCAAGTCATGTCCTCTGTTTGTAGGTGGATGAAAACCTCAGAAAGAGTCTGTTTAAGCTGCGCTCCACATGGGACGAGGTGTTCCCCCTGAAGAAGCTGTATGCGCTGGACGTGCGCGTCAACTCAGTGGACCCGGCGTGGCCTATCAAGCCTTTGCCGCCCACCGTTAACGCCAGCATTCATGTCAACCCCAAGTTTTTAAAGCAGGTGCGTACGGGCAGCGAACACCACACCTGACCTGGATTTAAATGTTCAAGTTTTAGTTTTCTATACCTTAAGATGTAAATACAGTGACACACAGAGAAGGAGTTCAGGGACGTTTCCGTCATTTGATCAAGTAGAAAAACATTTTAAGAAGCAGGAACCAAACAAACAATCATCTTATATTTTCTCACTCTTTAATATTTAATAGACTTAAGTATTTATAGATAAGGTGAGAGGTCTAGTCTACAGCGCCAGTTATTTATTAATCTGCAGATATTTATTAGAATTTTCTTTTCTTAGACAAAACAAAGAAGCTGTTTTCAGACATGAAATTCGAACATGTTCCTGACATGTTCTGGAGGTTCTGTGTGAGAACAAATGTCAGTGTCTCTGGACATTTTCTGGATCTTCTCCTGCAGCCTCCTAGTAAAATGTCTGTAAAGTGTCAGAGTGAGTCCATGTGAGGAAACAGCAGGACAATGTCCTGAAGCTTCCCAGTGAGCGAGTGGACGTGTTGATGAGGTTTCTAACACGTGACGGACGTGAAACTGGAAGAACACAAATATCTCAGGATGAAGAAGAGGAGCCGTACACGTAGAAGACGAAGACGTCCACTTGGAAACACGAGGAGGTTCCAGATCTTTTGGTGATGAGGGCCGACGCCGGTGTGGATGAGCTGTAAACAACAACACTGATCTTTCCACAGCAGAGTTTATACGTCATGTCCGGCCTCCTGCTGCTCTACAGGCTCCGCCTCCTGCTGCTCTACAGGCTCCGCCCCTCGCCTGGATGTTCCCCACATGTTCCTGTTTGAACGAGTCGGGACCCAACAACCTGCTGCTGCTGCTTCACAAACACTAACTACAACATTTCAGGACAACATTTTACACAGTTCATGTCTGAAAATGGCTACAATAATAAATGCCTGTAAATCAAAGGTGACATCTCTGAGCAGGTTAAGGATGTTTGCTCAGAGTCTGAAGCTTCATGTGTTTGTTCCATTGTTTCTATTTGATCTGGTTGGTTTTGGTTTCACGGAAAAAGTGTTTTCACTCTGCAAACAAACCGAACCAGGGTTCATCCAGACCACCTCTTTTGGTTAGACTTAATGTGTGTTGGTCTGGACCGTGGACCGAGGAACCTTCACACCAGATATTTAGGTCAGGACTAAACGTAGAAGTCTGAAGGTCTGAATCGAACGAGGTGTAAAAGAATCCTATAACCACCAGATGGTTTGTTCACTGACAGGAAACAGCTGTAAGTCTTAATCCAATGATCTGCTGCAGAGGCTGTATTAATAATCAATTAAACAATTATTTCAGCTTTAGACAGTTTTTCTTTGAATAATTTCTGACTTGGACTGAACTTTCTTTGTTTCCTCTGTCCCTCCTGCGACCCTCTGTGACATCATCGTGTGTCCAGTCTGAGGAGGCCTCCTCTCCGCAGCCAGTTCCCTCCCAGCCCCCGGCGCCGGTGTCAGCGGCGGTGGTGGCGCCTGCTCCCCAGCCGGTCCCAGCGGTCAGCCAGTCCAGCGTGACCCAGGAGCAGCTCATCCGACAGCAGCTGCTGGCCAAACAGAAACAGCTTCTGGAGCTTCAGCAGAAGAAGATCGAGCTGGAGCTGGAGCAGACCAAAGCTCAGCTGGTAGGACAAACGCATTCAATCTGATTCCAGATCTGTCTGACACAGATAATCTGAGTTTCAGATTAGAGTTTCTCTAGTCTCAGCTGCTCAGTGATCAGAGCAGAAGCTGCAGCTGGTTAGTTTCTGTGTCCTCCTCCACTCGGCTTCACTGGAACTAATCAACACTAGTTCTCAGGACCTGATCAGCACAGGAAGTCACTGAGTGTTGGTTTGATTCCACAGTTTATCAGACTCATTGAAACATCATGAAAATGACTCGTCAACATGTTCAGTACAACACGAGAATCCATACCTTGTGAATCGGAATCAACTTGTTTTGGGAAATCAGTGGCGATGCTCAGCATATACTTAAAGTAACAAAAGTCAAAGTGCAGAATAGCAAATTTTAGAATATGAAAGATGTTCTCAGTTACACGTGGCATCTATTGCACTTGTCTGTCCTGGAAGACGGATCCTCACATGTGACTGAGGTTTTCTGCTAGTTTTACTCTTGTTGAGGGTTAAGGACAGAGGATGTAGCTCCTTGTTAAGATCTATGATCAACACTTGTTTGTTATGTCTGCAGGCCGGAGGATTCACAATACCCACACCGCCTCCAGCCTCCTCTCCAGCTGCTCCGACCATGACGCCAAAGGCCCTCAGCCAGAATGCCCCAGTGGTCCGACCCTGGATCCCTCCTCAGACCCAGCCTGACACCAAGACGTCCACCAGAGACCCTCGTCTGAACCGCACCGGCCCCCCAGCTGCGTCCCAGCCCAAAGAACAGCCTGCTGGGAAAAAAGACAGTCTCCAAAAAGGAAGTCCTGCCCTGACGCCTGAGAAACGGCAGCTGGAGAAATCCTTCAGACCGGAAAAGACCAGAACCCCAAGGAAAGAAACGTTGGAAGAGAAGACCAAGTCCAAGTCTCTGTCTCCGATGACCAAAAGTGTCCAAAGCAAAAACAAACAGGCTGAGGCTGAAGGTCAGAAATCATCCGACGGCTCCAAGAAAGATCCACGGCTGAGGAAACGCACACAGGACAAGAGTGGAGAGAGCAAAGACGAGGAGCTGAAGGAGAAGAAGAGATGCAACGACAAGAAGGAGAGAGAGGAGGCGGTGCTGGGGGCAGAGCTGCAGAGGTTCAGCAAAGGGAAGCTGGCGAATGGGTTCGTCATCAAACACGAGCGCGAGGAGGCAGAGAAGGTCGAGTTCAAAAGTGGAGGCAACGCCAGAACACATGCCAGGAAGCGCACCCGCTCCAGGTCTCGCTCCCCCACCTCCTCTCCGAAGAGGAAGGATAGGCGCTCGCCCAAAGGCAGAGCCAGGAGCAGCTCGCTGTCCCCGTCACCCTCTCACAAACCGGGGAAACCCCGGAGGGTCCGTGTAGATGAACCGCTGCATGGCAAGCCCGGCCGAGATGACCGGGTCACACTCAAGAAGAGCCAATCAGAGAGCAGGAGGTCGAAGAGACCGCAGGACGATCGACACTCCGAGTCCAGAGACTCTCACTCGCCCCGAAGTCACGATGGAAGTGGCAAGGAGACGAAGGAGGCTCCTCATCGCTGGAGGAGCGGCTGGGAGGAGAACAAACAGTGAGTCCAACCAGACATCGTCGTATAGATATGAATAGTAAATGTAATTTAATATTAATAACTGATCATTTATAATAATATTCTATGTAATGAACAGTGAGAGCAGCAGCAGGTCGTTGTTTTTATTCATTGTTGACTTTGTTTCTGCTGCTTCTTCAGTTTGAAGTTGCCAGACGACGCTCACATGAAGCCTGGACCCCAGAGACACAAACCGTACAACACGCCGACTCGACCCACCACCCCCCGAACCCTAAAGCACCGCCTCAGCGTGGACGCCAACCTGCAGATACCTGAAGCCCTCAACACCGCCTCCAAGAAGGACCTGCTGAGGAGGGTACGTCACACGGATCAGCAGCTGTTCGTTCATTTATCTCTTTTAAAATCATCAAATCAGTTACAAGTTTTCATCTTTGCATTTCTCTGCAGGCCGGTAAACGTCTGGAGAGCGGCGAGATTTCTCAAGAGGACTTCCTCAATGTGGCGCACCAGATAAAACATTTCTTCCAGTATCAGGAGGAGAAGCTGCAGCGCTCAGAGAGCTGGGACGGGAAACAGCCGCTGCTGGCCGCGCCCTCCTCCCAGCCCCACGATGCCATGGACGCCGCAGAGCTGTCGTACTACGAGCACAAGTCCAAGCTCAGGAAGACGCAGGTCACCCACCGAGTGGCCGGAGAGGAGTGGGAGGGCGAGGAGAATGTGGAGGATGTCGATGTAACAGGCCCGGGCGAGAAGACAGGTGGGGGTCGGAGCATTGGAGGACACCCACCGCCACTTAAATACAGCCGAGCGCCACGAGACAGACAAGGTTAGGCCAGCTTGATGTAGGAAGAGAGAACTGAACACGAATCAAACTATCGCTTCACTGATTGATTCATTAATTTATCCATCATTGAATACATTTTTATTAATTTTACAGTTTAAAGGTTCATGAAATTATTGATTAGATTAAAATATAATTTGATTAATTGGTTCTTTTTATGTGAAGAGGCCTCTGTTTCACTTCCTGTGTCACTGACTGCTTCTGTTGGTTTGTGACCTTCAGGTGAAAGACGGAGTAAAGAACGAGAAGAGTCGCGGCCTCCGCTCGGCCCCATGATCGAAGAGTACAACCATGGCAAAGAGTTCCCCACCCTCAAGTCGCTGCCTGGCCTTCGCTTCAGGAGACGAGCCGACCCCCGAGACTCCAGTAAGTCCGTCACAGATCCGTCATGTGTCCACCTGTGGCTGCGTTTCCTGTCATGTGCCGTCTTGTCAGCAGGTCAGAGGTCCGGGTCTCTGACGTCCTGTCTCTCTTTTAAATGATAAAAAATGTTTGTTTGTTGTTTCCAGGTGAGAGAGAGTGGAACTCGCCGCTGACCGAGCGCCAGCGCGACGAACAGAAGAGCGGATACGACACTCCACGGAGGTACACGCCCTCTGTTGACTCCAGGCATCCTGACCCCCGGAGGCCGGAGGGGCCCCTGCCCTCCGGCACAGTGGTACACAGGAATTGTCCCAGTCCGACCGGTCTGGACGCCCCCGTCCCGAGGTTCGAGCGCGAGCGCCTGTCACCTCTACACCAGAAAGACTCGGCAGAGATGAGCCCGGTCCCGCGCTTTGAGAGCCCCAACAGTGAGCACTCTGATGAAGGGCCCCTCAAACCTGATGTCCCCCCTCCTCAGCCTACCCCTCCCCCCATCCTCAAGGCCCCAGCGCGTGTTGGACCACTGTCGTCTGTCCGACAGCAGAGCAACTCGCCTGGACACACCCCTCCTCACGAAGCAGGGCACCCGCCGTCCCGATATGACGGCCCTGAACACATAGCCCCCCCCAGACCCCACCCGCCCGGCTGGTACGATGACTCTTCACAGTTCGAAGGGCCTCACCCCCAGGGGCCAGGCAGGTTCGATGGCGGCAGACCACCACATCACAACATACCAGAAAGGTTTGATGGCCCAGACGGCGCCCACATGCCTCACGGTCCAATGAGAGGCGGAGACGGGATGGGGAGGTTTGATGTTCACCCCCATCCTCAAGGCCCCGGGAGGTTTGATGGTCCCATGGGCCAACAGCCCCCAGTGCGGTTTGTGGGTCAGGGGCCGGGACATTTTGAAGGGCCAATGCAGCACTTTGAACCACCAAGACGCTTTGACAACAACATGGCCCCTGGACCTGGACCAATGGGCTTCCAGCAGCAGCGGGCTTTGCGTTTCGAAGGCCCTCCAAACCAAATGGGCCCCATGAGGTTTGAAGGCCCCAATCACAGGTATGACATACCCAATGTACCCCATCAGGGTGGACACACGCACTTTGAGGGCCCCCCTGGGCAGCAGGGGCCCCCCAGGTTCCCTCCCCAACACAACATGCAACCTCCCATGAGGCCAATGGCCCCGCCCATTTACGACAACCCGATGACCCCCCAGCAGAACTTCAACATGGGCCCCCAGTGTTTCCCAGAGCCCATGAACCCTCAGTTCCCTGCGGGGCCAATGGCGTTCCCGGCGCAGACGGTGAACTTTAACCTGCAGCCGCCATTTTCCCAGCCGGGCCCCGCCCCCTTCTACAACCCTGCCGCCCCCGCTGTTGGCCTGCCGCAGCCGGTGAGTGACACCTGTCAATCAGTTTCTCGTCTTTTAAGTGAAGTTATATTATAATCAATGGAATATAAAATCGATGAAGGTAAATGTATCAGCATTGCCTTTTCCTCTGTCATTAATTTGTTCCTGTTTTCAGGTGAACCTGTTGGGGAACATGAATCAAACGTTCCTGCCTCAGAACTCGGTTCCATTCAGACCTCAGAGTAAGAATTCACTTGTTTTCATTAATGTCATGAGAACATGTTTAAAACATGTAAATATCAGATTCCATGTCAGTGAAACTCATTCTGTGTCAGACTGACGTTTAACCTGCCGTCTGTTTGTGTGGCCGCAGCGCCGCAGGTCGTCCCTCCAGAGAACCACTTCGGTCAGGTTGACGTCAACGACCTTCTGACCAAACTCATCTCCACCGGCATCATCAAGCCTTCGCAGCCCGAGGCTACGCCGACCACCAGCAACGGTGAGTCTGCTGATATCTGATGCAGTTGTTATGGAAACATGACGCTCAAATAGTTAGAAATACAATTTTTGTTTTTCCAGAATCTTCGACCACTGTGGCGCCGGCGGCTCCGCCAGCAGAGGAGGAGGAAGAGGAGGAGCAGGAGGTGGAGGAGGAGGAAGACATCCCGGACCTGACCAGCTTCACCGTGGATGACATGAAACCGTAAGTACAGACGAGCCACTCAACTGCTCTCTCACCACTAGTCGCACACCCGTCTAACTCCCCCACCCCCGCAGGCGTTACGAGTGCGTGGTGATGAAGCTGTACTCGGGGAACCAGTGTTGTCTCTGCAGCATGAGGTTCACCACCACCCAGACGGACCTGTACGCCGACCACCTCGATTGGCACTTCAGACAGAACCACGCCGGAAAGGTCGCCAGCAAGAAGATCACACACCGCCGCTGGTACTACAACCTCAAGGTGAGCACACACACACACACACACACACACACACACACACACTGCTGCTGGTACTACTGCCCCATGGTGAGAACACACAAAGACACATATTCACTGCAAACACTGTGTGTGTGTGTGTGTGTGTGACAGGACTGGATCGAGTTCGAGGAAATCGCCGACCTGGAGGAACGAGTGAAGAGTCACTTCTTTGAGAAAGAGAACGAGGAGGAAGTTCAGAAGAGTCAGGCAGCGGCAAAAGAGAGGGAGGTCCAAATCGTCAGGGCGACCAAGGACCAAGTGGGAGAGGTGAGAGAGAGGCTGTTCATCAGCCAATCAGAAGCTAACTGACAGACAATCTTGTAGTAGTCAGACACTGTCACTTTCACTGTGATTGGCTGGTACAGAGTACGGTGTAAATCATCCTCACTGTGATTGGACGGTGTCCTGCAGGGACTAACAGTTTGTTTTGTTTATTTTCTGCAGTTATGTGAAATCTGTCAGGAGCCGTTTGAGACGTACTGGGTGGAGGAGGAGGAGGACTGGTTCCTGAAGGACGCCGTCCGAGTCGACGACAAGGTGAGGCACAACTCAACCACACAACAAGACAGGAGTACACAATGACACAACAAAACACACCGTCCTGGTGACTGACATGTTTTTTTCTTCTTCAGAATTTTCATCCGGCATGTTTTGAAGATTATAAAAATGTGAGTACCTGCCGACGATTTATCAAAATGAAAACTAATCAATAATAGATGAATCAGTAATAACTCAACCTTTGACCTGCTTTGTCTCCCCAGACGTCGTCGTATCTCGACGTCACGCCATCGCCCAACAAGCTGCTCACCGATCACCCGCTTAGCGCCTTCGTCGAGCCCAAGGAGGAAGAGGAGACTTCCTGCTGCAACGCCGCCGCCTCGGTCAAACAGGAAGTGGCACCCGAGGCCGTGGAGCTACTCGACGTGAAAAAAGAGGAGGCGGAGCTTTTAATTGACCAAGTGCAATCAGAAGAGAATAATGTGTAACCACGCCTCCTCTGCTGCCGCCGCCGCCGCTCTCAGCCTCCGTCACTTTTTCCATTTTTGGAGACGGTGTTTTTAGCGAGCGGAGGTCGAGTCGTCAGCAACGTTCTCGTCAATACATTTTTGTATTCGGATCCAACCCGACCATTTCAGGTCGCTTGTTTGTGAACGCCACGTTTGTGTTTGTTTGACTCGACGCTGTAAATGATTTAATTTATAATTAAAGTATTTTTTGAATCTCTGGTGTTAAAGTGATTAATGATCAGCTGCTGCTGTTAAAGTCTGATGGTTATTGATCGATTGGTTTACTGATCTGTTTATTGGTTGATGAGTAGTTTCAGGTGTTGAGTTGTTTCCCGCTGCGTTAAAGGTAAGCATGGTCTGATTGGACGACTGGAGACTCCGCCCACTCTTCAGGATTGGTTCCCGTCAAGAATCCGAGTCGTCGTCTTTAGTTTTTAATGATTTTCAATAAACGAGTCTGAAACTTGTTTGTTCTTGTGTGATTCTGATTTAATAGTTTTATTGTCGTTCAGTTAAAAAATAAAGTTCAAGTGAATTTAAATGTCTGCTCGTCTTTTATTACTTTACCAAGTATTTTTATTTGATATTTTCTACATTTCAGAGAAATTAAACATGACAACTTCATTGTTGCTTAGTTACTTTACAGAGACTAGTTCAAATTACATTACTAGTAAGTTACATGTCAGATGCTTAAAATACTAATTATTAAATGTTACAGTGCCCCCAAGTGTTAGGGTTACAAATAATTTTCCTCTTAAAATACTGTTCTACCTTTAAGAAAAAATATGTAATGTGAAAAAATACTGAGATTCTTCATGTAAAAATACTTTACTACAAATAAAAGTACATGAAGCTGAGAGTGCTTGTGTACTTTCACTTTATTAAACCAGCTCCAGGTCTTAGCTTCACTTCCACAGTCTGTAAACGCCAAGAGCGATGGCGAGACACGAGAACACGGTCGCTGAGGAGGAACAGGACAAAAATTAGTGACTTAAGTTACTCTGAGTACTCTGATTACTCTGTATGTTACCTGCCAGGTAGGTGACCGTCTCCAGTTTCAGAGACTCCAGCAGAGTTTTGAGTGACGCCACCTGCAGGTCGATCTTCTTGTTGATCTCCATGTTGTCGTTTTCCAGGTCGACTTTCTGAGGAATGAGAGACGAGGAGACGGACGAAGTTCAACCAGCACAGTAGTTTAGAGTTTAACCAAAGTATTTCAGTATAATAGTAATATTACAGTAATGTTACAGTATTACAATCCGGTTGTTTCACCTTGTGGTGGAACTCTGTCGTCGTCTCCATCAGTTTCTTCTCCTGTTCACTGAACTGACACAAAAACACTGAGTTACACTCGTGATGCGTTCACTGACTCGTGGACACGATGCGTTCACTGACTGACTCACCATGTCAGACATCCTGCTGCTCTCCAGGTTGATGTCGAGTTTGGTTTCAGCTCGGACTTTCTGAGTCTCCTCCTGAACAGAAGACGTGTTTCATCAGAACGGGCGTCTGCAGCGTCTCAGCTGATTTATAAAAGAGTTCGTACCTTCAGTCGGTTCCACAGCTGCTCCAGCTCGCGCTTCATTTTCTGTCCAACAAGGGAAAGTGGGTCGATTGTTAGAAAACACACAACAGTGGTGTACAGTGTTGTGTTAACATATGTTACAGTGTGGTTGTACGTGTTGTGTTACTATGATATGTTACAGTGTCGTACATGTTGTGTTACCATATGTTACAGTGTCGTACGTGTTGTGTTACCATATGTTACAGTGTGGTACGTGTTGTGTTACCATATGTTACAGTGTGGTTGTAGTTACATGATATGTTACAGTGTGTGTGTTGTGTTTGTTACCACGTGTTGTGTTACAGTGTGGTTGTATTGTGTTTGTTACCATATGTTACAGTGTGGTTGTACGTGTTGTGTTACTATGATATGTTACAGTGTCGGATGTGTTGTGTTACTATGATATGTTACAGTGTCGTACGTGTTGTGTTACCATATGTTACAGTGTGGTTGTACGTGTTGTGTTACTATGATATGTTACAGTGTCGATTGTTACAGTTGTGTTACTATGATATGTTACAGTGTCGTTATGATATGTACAGTGTCGTACGTGTTGTGTTACCATATGTTACAGTGTGGTTGTACGTGTTGTGTTACTATGATATGTTACAGTGTCGTACGTGTTGTGTTACAGTGTGTTGTACTGTGTTACTATGATATGTTACAGTGTCGTATATGTGTGTTACCATATGTTACAGTGTCGACGTGTTGTATGTTACGTGTGGTTGTATGTGTTGTGTTACCATGGTATGTTACAGTGTGGTTGGGTGTTGTGTTACCACATGTTACAGTGTGGTTGTAGTGTTGTGTTACTATGTATGTTACAGTGTAGTGTGGTTGTACGGTTGTGTTACTAATGTTCAGTGTCGTATATGTTGTGTTACCACATGTTACAGTGTGGTTGTACGTGTTGTGTTACCATATGTTACAGTGTGGTTGTACGTGTTGTGTTACCACATGTTACAGTGTGGTTGTATGGGTTGTGTTACCACATGTTACAGTGTGGTTGTACGTGTTGTGTTACCACATGTTACAGTGTGGTTGTACGGGTTGTGTTACCACATGTTACAGTGTGGTTGTACGTGTTGTGTTACCACATGTTACAGTGTGGTTGTACGGGTTGTGTTACCACATGTTACAGTGTGGTTGTACGGGTTGTGTTACCACATGTTACAGTGTGGTTGTACGGGTTGTGTTACCACATGTTACAGTGTGGTTGTACGGGTTGTGTTACCATGTTTTCAGACCGCAGATTGGCGAACTCGCTCTTCTCCAGGATCACCATGTCCTTCCTGATGGAGTCCAGATGAGCTACGATCTGCTGCACAGCGATTTCCTGAAAGTCACAGGCATGAGAAGATTGACTCTGTACCTGCTCTGACCTCTGACCTCTGACCTGCGTCCTACCTGGTGGGACTTGGTCACCATGTCTCTGTAAACAATGTCCATATTCGCCGTCGTCAGAGTCACCAGAGCTGAGACGATCAACTCGGCCTGACGCTTCTCAAAACCTGAGAACAAAGGTAAACTTCATGTTCATGTGGAGACACATTGACTGTGATCAGCTCCTGTTCTTTCAAAATAAAAGCAGCTGAACTGACTGATTGGCTCTCACTGGATCACTGTGATACATCATCATGATGACATCATTAGGAAGTGATGTCACAACAGTACTGTGATGTACTTCCTGTCAGTGTGTCCTCACCGCTCTGCTCCAGCTCTGTCACCATGGTGTGGGAATCGAACGTGAGCTTTCGCTGCTCCAGAGGCGTCAGTTCCACTTTTCTCAGGTCAAAGGTCAATGTAGGGGCCGTCAAATGGAAATCTGTCTCACACACACACACACACACACACACACACACACACACACACATTATTCTTGAAACTGAACGGTGTGTAAGTCTGACAGGTGCACAGTAATAGATTACTCCAGTACTCCAGGAGAGTCGGACTCACGTCTCCAGGTTCGAAACCTCCACAGGTGGAACCTCCGCAGCGCGTTCATCCCGGAAGCTGCTGTGTTTACAAGTTTGAGCAAAGTGAGAAAAGTTACGATCAGCTGATCGTGGAACAGACCGGAAACACTGTGACGTAACAGGAGACGGTCAGGTGCCCTTCAGGAACACTCGGAATTCTCAACTTCACTGTTCGATCTAATGAGACAGCGTCCTCCAGTGGTTGAAGATATATCTACTCATGTACTGTAGTCAGCCCTTTACAGTTTATCTAGTAGTAGATATACTACAGTTTATCTAGTAGTAGATATACTACAGTTTATCTAGTAGATATACTACAGTTTATCTAGTAGTAGATATACTACAGTTACTACTGTTTATTATCTGAAATACTGTTGTGTTTTATGACGTCACAAACATTTAACAGTTCACAGATTTGAACTGATTCAGATCAATTATAATTTAATGATTAATAAATATAGGTGAAGATAATTGACGAACACAGCAGTAGATGAAGTGACTTGAATTAACGACACATCAGGTGCGACATTAATGCATCAATAATTATGATCACAGTTCAATAACATGATATAATGACATATATTGATTAACAATAATGTATTTCAATACTTAACCCTTCTCTTAACGTTCAGTGTCAAAATAAACTGTGACCCCCCAGCGGATCTATTGTCCCTGTCCTGCACGGAGCTGTCAATAAAGTTGTTTTGAAAGTGAACCTTCCGGGTGTCATGGCGGCGGCGGAGTGTGTCAGCGGCCGCTGGTTTCCTGCTTTAGTGTTTGGAGTTTCTCTGATGAAGAGTGTGTTCATCACTTCATAGTGAGTCACACACACACACACACACACACAGACACACACAGACACACACAGAGACAGAGACACAGAGACACACACAGAGACACACACAGAGACAGAGACACACACAGAGACAGATACAGAGACACACACACATACAGACACACAGAGACACAGAGACACACACAGAGACAGACACACACACACACACAGAGACAGAGAGACACACACAGACACAGACACACACACACAGAGACAGATACAGAGACACACACACACACAGACACACACAGAGACAGATACAGAGACACACACACAGACAGAGACACACACACACACACATACAGACACACACAGACAGAGACAGATACAGAGACACACACACACACTGAACAGAGACACAGTGTTTTATTACCGACTAGCATCTGGCTAACTGCTCAAACTAAATCTTTATTTAAATCTCGTGAACAGAGACGTGTGTGTAGATTCTAACACATGTTAGAACTGTGTGTGTGTGTGTGTGTGTGTGTGTGTGTGTGTGTGTGTGTCAGTCATTCCACAGACTTTGAGGTGCACAGGAACTGGTTGGCGATCACACACAGTCTCCCCGTGTCCAGGTGGTACTATGAGGTCAGTGGGATTCCTTCATGACTCTGAACTCGTCACCAGCGTGGACGCCTCTTTGTTTATCATGATTTATATCCTGTGGTGTTTTGCAGAACTCGTCTGCGTGGACCCTGGACTACCCGCCGCTGTTCGCCTGGTTCGAGTTCGGCCTCTCTCACGTGGCTCAGCACTTTGACACAAATATGCTGCAGGTGGAGAATCTGAACTACGCCAGCTCGTCCGCGGTTCTGTTTCAGAGGCTGTCGGTTATTTTCACGGACCTGGTTTTTGTCTTCGGTGCCAGAGAGTGAGTAACATGACATCATCTCTGGGTCCTACCCATACATGTGCTAAACCAATCAGGAGTCAGTTCCAGCTGTCAATCCAATGATAAGAACTACCTAAAATGACAGAAACCATCTTTGAGAAACATTTATTTTGACTTTGATGTATGATGTCCATTTGTTGTCCGTGTCCCATCTGCTAACATGGAGCAGTTTTTGATCTATTCTGCAGTCGGCCACCAGGGGGCGATCTGGAGGATTTGTCTTAAATAGAATAAACTGTAACAGTAAGAATTTGAAACATTGATTCTGATTGGCTGTGCCATCGTCCAGGTGCTGCAGGTGCGTTCAGGAGCAGAAAGGCTCTCGGGACGTTCTGAGCCGTCCGTCCTTCGTCCTCGCCGTTCTGCTGCTCTTCAACTTCGGCCTCCTCATCGTCGACCGTATCCTTCAGACGCTGCAGCTCGGCACACGATTCACGTTCTCGCCAATGGTCACAAAACTCTGAGTTTATTCTTAATGGAGACAATGTTTGTTTGTGTTTCCAGGTTTTTATATGTTCAATGTGAAACCTTTAATTTTCAGTTTGTAGAAAAGACACTTTGACCTGACACTCTGTCGTCATGACGACTATAAGGAAACTTCTTTGACGTTTTCTCTCAGACGTTCACTTCCAGTATAACGGCTTCCTGTTTGGTTTCCTGCTGCTGTCGTTGGCCAAACACCTGCAGGTCTGAACGTCACGCTAACAAACACTGTTCATGGTTTTCTGTCATTTCCATCTTTAATATTTTGTTGCATATAGATCATCGTTTCACTTTGTGTTGTTTTTTATGTGGCACAAGTCTCAGCACCTGCAGGGGGCGCTGCTGTTCTCCATCCTGCTCAACCTGAAGCACATCTACCTGTATGTGGCTCCAGCCTACGGCATCTTCCTGCTGAGGAGTTACTGCTTCACCGAGGACAACAAAGGTACGACACACACACACACACACACACACACACACACACACACACACTCCGCTGAACCATAGACTGTAAATTAAGGCGATTCTCTGGATATGAATGCTACACCTCATGACGCCATTTGGACTCAGTCTGAGTAGTAGTGATACACACGCTCAACCAATCAGGAGTCAGTCTCAGCTGTCAATCATCACGTCTCCGCCTGTTTTCATATCATCAAATAACTGATTCAAACCAAACTGATCAGAAACACTTGAACGAACATCAGAGAGAGAAGAACGACCTGAAACGACAGAAACATCTTTACAAACATTTATTTAACGTCTACTTTGATTTTTTTGTTTGGTCCCATCTGCTAACATGGAGGAGGTTCATGACGTATACTGCAGTTAGCCACCAGGGGGCGATCCAGATGATTTGGCTTCACTTCATGTCATGTCGTCCATTTTTATTAAGCATGTACGATCAGGACGTTAAAGAACGACTGAACAGTTTTTGTCGTACAAATAGTAAAGAGCAGTTAGTCTTAGTAAAGGTTACGAACTAGTTTTCACAACATTCAAACTTAAACTGGATTTATTGTTCTTCTCCTCACTTGTGGTTCTGCTGTGACTGGTTGTTGTTTTTCAGACGGTTCTGTGAGGTGGACGAGCTTCAGTCTGCTGCGTCTGATTGGTCTAGGAACCATCGTGGCGAGCGTCTGCGCTCTGTCCTTCGGTCCGTTCATTATGATGGTGAGAGTCTCACAAGCCTCGCTCCCTCTCTCCGTACTCTCTCTGCATTTCATCTGTTTGTGCTCGTCTTCTACGGATAAAACACAAAACGAAGCAGTACCACCAGAAATCATGGAGGGGCAGTGTAGCCAATAGTTCAAGCGAGAACACCAAGAAATTTCACTGTCCACATGTTGCGAACTCAGACAAACACGTTTGCAACGCGGACGCCATCACAGCCTCCTCCACCGCTATCCTGTGCTGCCCTCTAGTGGTGGTATAGTTGAGAAACCGTGCCAACGTAAAGGACTCAAGTGGGCGGTGACGGTCACAACGTTTGAAACAGACAAATCACTTTTTGTACATAAATGAGTCTTAAAGGAACATTTTACTTTGTCGACTTGAAATAAGGGAAGTTTGTATATGACCACGGATATGATTTTGTTGTTGTTACGTGACGTCTGTTCCAGGGTCAGCTGCCGCAGGTCCTGTCTCGTCTCTTCCCCTTCAAGCGGGGCCTCTGCCACGCCTACTGGGCCCCAAACGTCTGGGCCCTCTACAACGTGCTGGACAAGAGCCTGGCGACGCTCGGTGAGACTCCACCTCCTCATTACGTCCTGTCTGATTGGTTCAATCTCTCCCTCTTTTCTCTTTACACTGTTGGATCCAATCAGAAATTCTTTCCCCCCCATGTCTCTGGCCACCGCTGCAGAGGAACCTTCACTGTCCCGTTCATCCATTAAATCCACAGGCGAGGACGGAGGCAAGAAGTCCTTAACGACAGAGAGCAGATTGTCCTGGTGACATCATGTCGAGCTGCTTTTTACTGTCAACTCTGCCACAGGGGGGCGCTGGTGCACATTCAGAGCTATTGGCTGCTGTCATCGACCAATCAACATCCACAACAGTTCCTCTATAGCTACACACATAATGTCTGTCTCACCGGGGATTTAAAACACAGGAGGAAATAAAAGATGTGGGAAATTATTTGAACTAAATGTTTTCAGATGAAGGAAACATTGTTTTATTTCATGCTGTTTGTTTTCAGGCGTTCGTCTGAAGCTGCTGGACGAGACGCAGCTTCCTCGAGCCTCCATGACGGGCGGACTGGTTCAGGAGTTTCAACACTCGGTCCTTCCCTCCGTCTCTCCCTCCGTCACACTCGTCTGCACTCTTCTCTCCATCCTGGTGCGTGAGAACAAATGAACTGAGAGGATTTAAAACAAAGTTTTCATCTGATTCTCAGATTAATTCTACTGTAAGTTCTCAGAGTGTCACTTTTATCTTTTCTTTCTGTCCTCTGCATCTTTGAAGCCGGCGGTAGCGTCCATCTGGTGGCGTCCTCGTGGTGCTCGAGGTTTTCTGCGCTGCCTGCTGCTCTGCGCTCTGGGCTCCTTCATGTTCGGCTGGCACGTCCACGAGAAGGCCGTCCTCCTCGCCATCCTGCCTCTGAGGTCGGCCGCCGACTTATTACCTGAGATATCTCACTGCCTTAGTTTTATTTTGATTTAGTGCAAAGAAATCAGCGAAACAGAATTTCCAGTTAGCTTGGTACGACCCCCGATGAGGGTAATGAGCTCAATCCCCCGGTAGCCATCACATGACCACAGTAGAGCGGTTAGCGTCACCGCCCTAATGAGACGTAAAGAAGGATTCTGATTGGCTGCAGGACGCCAGCCGAGCAGACACAGAGTTAACGAACTGTTACAAACAAATGAATGAAAAATGAAGTCATCGATGTCTCGACCTTCGTTTAAACACGATCTTTTGTGTGTTTTTTCCTCCGTAGCATCCTGGCGGTTGAGAGCAGAGAGGATGCTGGGATCTTCCTGGTTCTGACGACCACAGGTCATTACTCGCTGTTCCCATTGCTCTTCACCCCCGCAGGTAAACGCTGCCGACACGTGGGTCACATGCCATGTCATATTTCAGCTCAGTCAGATTGTGTTTGTTGTGTGATTGTTGTTGTGCCGTGTCAGGTGACGCTGTTTCCTCTTGATTTTTGTCCGACTCTGATCAAACTGATGTCACTTCCTGTTTCAGAGCTGCCAATCAAAGTCGTTCTGATGCTGATTTTTACCATTTACTCTTTCACTGCTCTGAGGAAACTGCACAGGTACACACACACACACACACACACACACACACACACACACACACAGGAACACTCTTACATTTGACTGATCAATCAATCAATCAATTCTGATGTCACAGATTCCATCGTTGAGCTCCTTCAGTAATCAGATTACTTCCTGACTCTGTCCTCTCAGTGGTCAGGGCTCTCTGCTGCGCCCCCTGGAGGTTGTCTACTTGCTCGGTCTGGTTGCTGTGGCAATCGTCTGCGAAGTCCTCTTCCCTCTGTTACCGTGGCAACAGAAGCTTCCCTTTCTCCCCCTGCTGGTGACTTCGGTGTACTGCTCCGTGGGCGTCTGTTACTCCTTCCTGCGTCTGTACGTCAGTCTGCTGAGGCGGGAGAAGTCCAAACAATTGTGAAACGCCGTCATGTACCCGAGAGGTTGCAGGTTAGATCCCCAATACACCTACAAGACACTGACACCCGCTGCTATCCATCAGTCAGAGGAGGCGACGCTCGTATTTACAAAAACACAAAAACTTTTCTTCCTCTGGATTTTGACCAAACATCATCAAAGACGTCTTCACTGGTTAAAGTAACAAACTTCAACATTCACATCAGCTGCAACTCGCACAACGAAACCAAACTGTGTGTGAAGAGGCTTCACTCTGCTTCACCACCGTAAACCTTCTGTAGTCACAAAAACCGCAGCAGAGTGAGACATCTTTTCTCCAGAGGATCACATCAACAGCTCTTCTTCAGTATCTGGATCGAACAGCTGTTACTGTGACGCGTCGGATACAGACTGTCAATCCATTCTGTAGCAGCTGATAATCAATAATAAAGGTCTGTCGCCCCCGTGTGGATGATACGTGACTGGCTGGTCAGGGGTCAGGGGTCAGGGGTCGGTGAAAACTGAAACACACAAACGACTAACAACCGGTGACATCATCTGTACAAACTATGACATCACATCAAGTGAATGAAACGACCTGTCGTCATGTTTTTAATAAAAAGCCACGTGAACCAAAGAGGAAGTGAAACACTGATGATGATGATGATGATGATGATGATATTTTTCTATATTTTCAAATAAAGAAGAAAACTGTCACGTTTGTGTTTGTGATTATTTGTCGTTAGCTGTTTGGTCACTAGCATCCGATGACGTGTTTGAGTCTGAATGATGGTTTGTTTAGTTCGATGTCTCCAATCAAAGTTCAAATTAAAGACACAGTTGGTTTAAAAACTTTATTGATAAGGCAACACAAGACATGATGAGTTAGAATGAACTATTGCACAATAAGAAGTGTTAGCGTCGATGCTAACCTGCAGGTCAGATGCACAGATTGTAAATAAAGATGGACGACATATTGGGTCCTGAAAAAGTGAAGCCAAAGCATCTAGATCGCCCCCTGGTGTCTGGTGGCAGTATTGGTTATAAACCCCTCCTCCTCCATCTTTACTTTGGGTCATTGATTTACAATCTATGCTCAGATCTGACCGTATTGTAACTATTATCAGTTTAGCAGCTTGAAGGACAAAGTGGCCTCGTCTCGTTTCCTCATCTGTTCCATTAAGTGCGAGTTCTTCATCAGTGTTGACTCCGCAGACGTTCATACGCTCCGCTCCATCGTCCCAATTCTGTCTCCCTCGTCATTGGATAAAAGTAAAAAGGTCCAAACACTCAAATCTTTCCTTTAACTTTAGAATAAGAGACCAGTCACAAACTTAAAATCCAACAAATGACAGATGAACGTTTTATTTCCGAGGCAGCCAGCGGAGGCTCCACCAACACGTTAGAGCTGCTGGTTGGGGGAATTTCTTCAGACACAAAGTTTTAACTTCAGCTTTAAACCTGGAAATCTTGGTTGAGTTTGACGACGTTAGGTTTTAACTAAATGTTGAACTTTTATTTTTACAACTAACTGAGTTTATTTCATTGTCAGACCTGAAACCATTCACCTAATAATTCAGTTCTTTGTTAGGGCTCCCCTGGGCTGACCTGGTGACCTGGGTTATCCTGGGCTATCCTGGGTTATCCTGGTTTGGCCTGATTCCAGAGCAGGTTGTTGAGGATTATTCTGCCCTTGACTTCTCATCTCTGGAAACCAGAGATGAGAAGAGAATTTTCTGACTACATGTTTAAAATGTAGTAAATTATAAAATGCAAGATCTACAGTTTGTGTGTTTGAGGTTTTGTTCCTCCTCCTTCAGGCGGCTGCTGCTCGGTCTTTAGATATAAACCTGTGTGGGGCTGAAACTGTCTGTAAATCTGCTCCATTACGGCTCAGGCTGCTGAACCTTTTACAGCATTAAGAGGATCAGAGCCGACTCCCAGCATGCTCTGTTCTTCACTGTGAGAAACTCCATCTCTCACAAAGACTGTCTGAAGCTGATCTGGTCCCTGTGAGAGTCAGCTTCAACTGTCACAATCAGCTGCAGTAGAAGAGTGAAGCTGAACTGAGATCAGTTAAAAAGACTCAGAAGTTATTAAAAACCAGAGTTTATCTCCAATATTCAGCAGGAAACTGTTGAAACATGATGAATTCTGATCAGTTTGGTGGATTTGTTACAGCTGCAGCTCTTCAGGGTCAGGAAGCAGAGGATCATGGGTAATATCCAGTGGGACGACACATTGATTCACTTTGTTTTTACATGAAAACACTTCATCAGACACAGAGTCGATCACCATGTGGCTGCAGAGAAGCTAAGAAGTGATAGAAACAGAAGAAAACAAGAACTAATGATGGTGTTGTTTTTATATCCAGAGACAGAAATAGGAATATTGTTTGTTTCTGAAAGATTTGTATGTAGAACGCTGCTAATGCTAACATTAGCTACGTAGCGATAATACAAACGTACAAATAGCTCCTTTTTAAATAGGTTTCTCTAAAACCCAGGCTGAAGATTCGCGCTGGGTCTGGATAGGAACTTTAAGATACTAGTGCTCGATGTTGGAACCACAGTTGGCGATTAGTTTGACGAATAAGATCAAGTTTTTCTACGAAACCAAGATTCTCAAATGTTAAAAGTCTATAACCAAGCTGTCAGAAAAAAAATGATTATGTATCAATGAAGTCTGGAGTCATTAGATCAAAGAAAATCAAATCTGAGAAATTCTTTGATTTCAACTTCTATTAATTTGGACCATTTTTGTCAGTTTTTGATGCTTGATGTTGTTCACATGGCTCAGAACGTGTCTGGACTCTTTCATAACCACGAGAACTCAAAGTCTTTTGTGTTTGACTGAATTTGAAGGAACTGACCTGTGAGCTGAAAGACAGATCAGATGGAACACAAAGTCTGGATATCTTTGTTCCCTTTCAACCTGACACCTGGAGACGATGAGGACGAGGGGCAGTTGGATGTTCGGGGTCTGGACGGCCAATTCTAGGCCATCTAAAATGTTTGATGTTTTCAGCACCTGTTGATTCCTGCTGCCTCGTCCAGACCAGCAAACAGCAGAGAGGGTAAAACAAGTCTTTCTCTTCTCGAAGGGGTGAGGGTCCATTGGTTTTTTTTGGGATAGGGGTTCTGCTTCAGTCTTTGTGGTCCTTCTGCAGCTCCGGCTCTGCGCTCTCATCCCTCCCGCCCCTCCACGATGATGACTAACACTGGCGTCAGGTCCATCAGGGTCTTCAGCATGTCCATGATGTCCTCGTGGCCTCTGGCTCCTTCGATGAACTCCTCAAGCGTCAACTCACCTGGTCAAAGGTCGAAGACAGCGGAGGGGTTTTAATGGGTGAGTTTGATTTGTATACCTTTATTTAACTGGGATTTCTTTACCTTCTCCGTTCACATCTATCCTCTCAAATATGAGCGCGACGATCTCTTCTGGGCCGATATCTCTGTTTCGTGTGATGTCCTGGATGGCCTGCAGGGGGAGACACACAAACGAAACAACTGATGATCAGGAGGTCTGGTTCAACTTGGTGTCAAGGTTTAAAACAACTTTAAAAACTCAGAATCTGAACTTTAATTTGATGAGTGGGGTTTAGTGGATCGTTTGGGCCAGAATTTCTATTGGATTAAGGAAAGAGAGAAAATGACAAAGTCTGGATCCTGGTCCTCAGACTGGACTTGATCTTCAGACTGGGGTGACGTCCTCCTCTGGGTTGCAGCTCGTTCAGCAGATTAGCGCTTGACTAATTTCGTCCTCAGACTGGACCTTGATCTTCAGACTGGACTCTAGCTTTCAGACTGGGGTGACGTCCTCCTCTGGGCTGGAGTCTTTGACCACTTCCTGAGCTCATTCAGCAGCTTAGCGCTCACCTAATTTCAGAGTTAATCCAGCCCAGTTTTCTGTCGGAGCAGCTTCATTACTGCTGATTCAGCGTGGGTTTACTCAGAGGAGACGTTTCTGGAGGTGGAGAGAAGGTCAGGTTCAGGGGCGGGCCCTATAATCTGATTGGCCACCTCATCGGAATCAGAAGGGGGAAAGTGCTGTGAAAAAGTCATTGCCCCCTCATTTAGGAAATCAACCAAACCCCCAAATTGAAATGATAATTGTCTTCACTGTGACACCCAGGCTGGATTCCTGAGACCTGTTCAATCCTAACACTTAAATAGAACCTGACAATGTGAAGTAGACTGAAGGTCCAGAAAAGCATCACATGATGCTGCGAACTAAAGAAATTCAGAACAAATGTGAAACAAATTCATCGGACAGGATCACAAAGTCTCCGCTGAGTCTCTGGGAACCAGTGAGAACCATTTTCTACAAGTGGAGGAAACCGGAGTGAAGCAGGATCAACATCTAAAGATCTGGTGAAGGTTCCACAAGGAGAAAGACACTGGTGTCCAAAGGTGTCATGGGAGAGAAATACGACCCAACGACTGGTCTCACATTAAAAAACATCTGAATGACCCCCAAGACTTTCTCTTTCTGTTTGAATTAACGATTCTGCAAAGAAAAGTGGGACAAATTCTCTCCACAGCAACGTTACATTTATTTTCTTATCCATTTTTAAATTACTATCTATATAATACCTATGAACAAAGTAAAACAAAGAATTAGCTGAAGTGAATTGATTATATCTGTTATTTTGTTACTGACGTTAATGGTAAAACATGATTTAACAGATTAACCATTTATTTTCTAAAGTGTGTAAAATGTTGGAAATATCATTCTCATATATTTATATTTTTACAGTCACAACTTTAATCGGACCCTGTTCTCGTTTGTGCGTTTTGCTTCGAGCCTCATTACCGAGAAGATGGTCTCCAGTTCGTCCTTGTCGATCTTTCCGTTGCCGTCCTGGTCAAACAGTTTGAAGTACCACTTCAGTTTCTGGTTGATTTCTCCTTTCAGCATCAGACTGACGGCGGCGATATATTCCACAAAGTCGATGTAACCGTCCTGCAGAAAACAAAGGACGGGGTTACACTCTGATTCATGATCAAGGTTTCATCCTCTGCCGTGTCTCCAAAGTCCTAAATTGAATTCTCATTCACTTTGTTTTGGTTTCTCATCACTTCTCTGAGCGCAGAGTGAAAAACTTGATCGAAACAACTGAAGGTGAAAGAGACGATAAGTTAGTTTTTGTGTGTCTGAGTCAGAACACGACAAATCACAGAACACAACTGCATGAACTTCTAATAGAAAAAGGTTTTTACCTGCGCTCGACAAGGCTCGTCTCTGATTGGACAACGGAAAGGAAGTGCTGCCGAAACGTGTTTTATGTTGTTGTGTTTTTCACCTCAGGGCTACCGTACTAATGTTTTCATCTCTGACTCGACAGAATTTAAAACATTAAAATCTAAATCTGCTGATGTCGCAGGATTTGATCCCAACACGTCGATTTCCTCATCTATCACCGTCACGACCTGCGGCACGTTTCCATGGCAACAAGCTCCCGAGCTCTCAGAACATCTTCACTGGACTTCATCTCCACACTCTCTGAATCCACTTAGCTCAGCGTAACCACACACAGCAGGGATAATAGCTAGCTCTGCATGCTAACGCTGTAAGCCACTTAGTCAGGGAGCCAGTGGGGGCTCAGCGTCAGGTCAGCCATGTTCTCGATCACACACAAAAGTATGAAATTATCTATTTATAAAAACAATAAAATGACTAAAGGTTAATATGTGATTTAAAAATATGATTTAAAATCTAGACCAGAAGAAAAACATCCAATGTCTTAATTGTTACATTAAATCTGCAATAACAACATAAAAAGCTACATCTGGTTAATCTTCAAAATAAAAGCACAGAATTTCAGCATAAAGGTTTTTATTGTTTGGTGTTTGTTGTTTGGTTTGCTTGTTTTTAACTGAAGCTTTTGGTCACATGTCGCCGTCTTCATCAGTTCACACGTGAAAACCATGAGAAGTTTAAAAGTTAACACGTGTTTGTTGAAGAGAAACGTTTCAGTTGATCGATTCATTCATATTCTGCAGAATAGTTCAAATACTTAGTATTTATAAAGATCTTTTCTCGTCTTGATGACACTTTACAGCTCAGTTTGTCATCACTCATTCACACAGAGCATCTATGGGCAGCAGTTTTTCTATCGGGGGCCATTCAGGGTTCAGCATTTTGCCCAAGGACACTTCGGCATGCAGATGGGGAAGCTGGGCTCGAACCACCAACCTTCTGCTTGGAGGACGGCCGATCTACCCTTCAACCAGAGTCGCTATCATTGTGCTGATAATACTTAAACACTATTTTTACTTTTACTCATAGAAATGATTTGTGTTCTTCTGCCAGAGTAGAAATAATCACGTTAATCTGAATAAACAAATAAGATAAACTTAAGTTGTCTCAGTCAAGTAAAACTTTAAATCTTCTATTTGTTGTTTTGAAGTTTGACGTCGACTTTCTGATCATTAAACCAAAGATAACGATGGGTTTATGTCATGAGCTTTAGTGGGCGTGGGGCCCCCGGTGGCCCCTGAGCTTAGGTGCACTCCTGGACATGGAGCTGGAGACGATCAGATTCTTATGAATCTGGTCCAACAAAGAAAAAACTAAATATTAGATTCTTCTGGTTCTGGAAAAATGTCCGAGTCCCACAGTTGTAAAAATCATTTCTCAGGTTCAGTAAAAACTGAAGAGATAGAGGTGAAGCTGGGTCAGAGGTCAGAGGTCAGAGGTCAGAGCTCCGTCACCCCATCATCATGTCACATGAAAAGTTATGGATGATATTTGTTACTTTCTGTCTCCAAACTATGACGAAGGTGATTTTTAATGTGAAGCACAAAGGTTCTCTGTTCCACGTGACATCTGTTCACTTGTGTCCGTCCTGGGAGACGGATCCTCACATGTGTCTCTGAGGTTTCTACCTTCTTTACCTGTTAAAGGTTTTAGTAGTTTGACTCTTGAGGGTTAAGGACAGAGGACGTCTCACCTTGTTAAAGACCATGAGACAAACTGGGATCTGTGAATATGAGACTATACAAATAAAACCTGATTGATTGATTGATTTGTTTTTGAGTTAATTTAATGTGTTTTTACTGAGCTGAGTCGAATGTGAATTACCAACACACACACACACACACACACACTAACACAATCATGACGTGACAGAGAAGACAGTTTCAACCTGCCCTGACCTGTGTGTGTGTCTGTGCACATGTCTATTTATAGTTATGAGGCCAATTTTGGTTCAATACCATCATTATGAGGACATTTTGTCTGGTCCTCACAAATTAAATTGTCTTTCTGAGGGTTAAGACTTGGTTTTAGGGTTAGGGGTTAGAGGTTAGGGGTTAGGTAATGCATTATGTCATTGAGTGTCCTCACAACTATAGAGATCTGTGTGTGTGTGTGTGTCGCACCCCGTCCATGTCGAAGGTGAAGAACACCTGGTCCACGTAGCTGTGGGCGTTCTCGTTCATGCCCTTCAGGCCCAGAATGGCCTTCAGCTCGAACAGCGTGATGAGGCCTGACGGAGACTCTCGCATGAACTTGTTGTACCAGTGGTGCATATCCTCCGCCAGGATGTCTTCCAGGTTCGAGCCGTGGTTCCCCATGAGTGTGGTCCGACGGGTGCAACCAAGGCGAAGACGGACAAACCCACAAGAAAAAGGACGAAGAAGAGATCCTGTCACTTTGAGATTTCAGAAACAAACCACAGAAGAAAAGTTGACGTCCTCAGATCATCAGTGGTGGATGATAAGAGACTCGGAGCGTGTTCTCTAGTGTCCTCAGCGGGAACAGAGGTGAGGGAAAGGGTGAAATATCCGTGGCGTCGACGGCGGCGAGGCCAGCAGTCTTCAGCAGCAGGCCGGCCCACATCCAGGCTGCAGTGACTCTGCAGACTGAGAGCAGACCTCAGGACTCTCTAACCCTCTTAGGACCTGGAGGAAGAATCAAGGAAGCACCCAAAATAAACAACCTAATGAGATCAGGCCGCTCTGCTGGAGGGCGCCGCTGCCAGAGGCCTCAAGAGGCTTTACCTGCCGGCCCTGAAGAAGGTTATATAACCTTCTACTCACCTGTGCTCCTCACTTTCACTTTTTACACCAAAATACTGAGAGTGATCACCTTTTAATGAAGTTTGTCTTTCTGTCACACCACAGACTGTAAATAAAGAAAGAGCTCGTAAAGCCAAGTCATCTGGATCGCCCCCTGGTGGCCGACTGCAGTATAGGTCATAAACTCCTCCATGTTAGCAGATGGAACATAGACCATTACAGTCTGGTCCGTAATGATTTGTGTCAGATTCAACATGATTGTTTGAGTCAACAAACTCAATTTTTTGATATTTCGGAGTTTACATTTAAACCAGTATTGTAAGTCCAATCCGTACCTACAAATATCCTGGAGTCAGACTCGGACGTGACCCTGAATCATCCGACGCCTCAAATCAGAGCCAGAACTGAGCATCAGCAGCTTTACTGAGAAACAATGTGTGTTAATCAGCAGCTCGTCCTGCCAGCAGGTTAAATCACAGCTTAACGAGTCACTTCAATGTTCCCACAGTGATGAAGGTTTCCACTGAACCCAGGATTCCACTTCTCACTTTATAACATCAGGAAACATTCAGGAGTTTCTGTCTCAGTCTCTAGTTTCAAGTCTTCTTCAAACAGCTGATGTTCATTTAGTGAATTATGATCATTTAGAGTCAAACAGACCATAAAGCATGGGGGGGGTAGATACCACAGTGTGATTGACAGCTGGTACTTCCAAATGGGTGCAGGTGGCAGGTGAAGGTGGGCGTGTCCTTGAACTCTTATTCAGGCTCCACCCCCTCCTCCTCCAAATATGGTTACATCTGGTTTCAGAAAACCAAGATGTACAGCAGCTCACAAACCAACCGGTGACGTCACGGTGGGTCGATGCTGATGATTCATCATCTGTCAGGACGTAGACTGAGAATCTTTCATCTTAAACCTTTGGTACCAAAACAACCTCTGGCTCCACCCATATATGGTTATATACAGCAACGCTTCCTGGGAGTTGTAGTTGTCTTCTCACCTTGACCTCAGTAGGACTGTAGTTTCCCAGCATGCCTCTGGACTCAGGTTTGTGGTTGTTCTGTCAGCAGCAGCAGTGAGACTGGATGTTTATCAAACTGATCCAGATGTAGATTTGTTTCGTCCTCCTCCTTCCAGATCCGTCTCTTCAGTCCTCTGCAGATTAACACTCTGAGACGTGTGGAGACGAGCCAGCTGTGAGAAATCCTTGTTTCCTTGAGCCGTAAGTACAGTTCATCACTGATTCCCCTTCTGTAAGGACGCCACCTGCTGTGTCCTTAAATGACGCCGCGTCTCCAGCAGGATTCTCCGGCTTCAACTAATGTAACCAACTTTATCAACCTTGTGTTCAGGTAGACACAAATACCTGTGTTACTGGAGCATTCCTCTAGAGGGCCCCACAGAGCTCATTACAATAAACATGCTAACATTATTATTTCATGTGAATTGGTCAAGTCAAATTCTGTTTCCTGTTCTGGTGACTGGTGACTGGTGACTGGTGGACATTTCCATCCAACCTGTGGCTTCTCACTGCAGCCACACATCGTACAGATGTGGGTAATTAATCTTCCAACCTTCCTGCTCTACACTGCCCCCTAATGTCCGTGTGCATATTGCATCTTTCTGAGGATGTGCACAACGGACAAGCCAAACCAATGATTGTAACTAAAGATGGACGACAGCAAACATCTGGATCTCCCTCTGGTGGCTGGCTGCAGTATAGGTCATAAAACCCACCCCTCTGTAAATAGTCATTGTTCTTTATTCAGCTTTAAATTGTTCTTCTAAAATGAAGAATAGAAAAATGAGAACATTTTGAGCGGACTTCAACATAAAACTTGAAATCTGAGGGTTTTTATATCCATCGTTGTTCAGATGCTCTGATGTGATGTGGGTCAGCTGCTTCACGTTAGTGTTGCACTGACCAAAAACACCAATCTACTGTCTACTCGATACTTTAGCCAAAGAAGATACTTCGGATGTAATTTTGTATTTTCTCTTACGTTTTTTTGTCAAAAAACTATTTCTTCTTCCACTGTGAAACTCTGAGGATAAAACACACCAGGACGTCAAAAATCAAACAATCTGTAATTTAGCAAAAATATTGATTTTAATTTCACTTTCAGACTTTACGTCACAACTTGACGTCTCCAGTTTTAAAATGAATAAAAACGTTTACTTTCAGTCGTGTTAAAAATTAGTTTAAAAAAAATAAAACTCCAGGTTTTCCCTCTGAGCAAGAAACAAGATCATTTGTTAAAAGTTAAATTTTGGTACGAAGGAAGAAGTCAGCCTCGTTTTCCTCGTTGTCATCAATCCACTGAGAAAACATCAGATTCTTATAAAAAGGATCAAATGTGTCGCTGCAGAGTAGAAAAGCTTCGAGCTGATAAAAAGCTGATAAATTCACAACTTCTGTTTTAATGTACAAGTTCCCTCAGGTCGTCTTCACGTCACAGATAAAGAAACATGTTGGTCTCCAGTGTTCAGGCCTTTTCCATCACGACCCTCTGGCGTCATCAGCCGAACATCTGGATCTTCATGGAGCTGAAGGAGAAAAGAGAAAAGGTTCATGACCTCCTGAAGAAAATATCTACGACGTCAGGTTGATTTAATGCCGACGACACATCATATACTCGTCAGCGCCACCCATTGACAAAGCACTGACAAAATGAGTGTCAGACTTTTTAGCCATACAAGATGCTCTAACTCAACTCAGACTAGGATTAAATCCAGATAAGACCAATTACTTGCTCTTCACCAGATCACAAATCATATATATATATATGGTATCTGGCTGGACGACCAACTATCTTCTAAAACTCACATTAATGAGCCATCGAAGAAGCTGGAAGCTAAATTGGTTTCTTTTATAGAAGTAGTCAGTGTTTTACTTTCCCAAATAGATGGCAGATTGTTCAGGCAACATTTGTATCAGTGCTAGACTCAAAGATGTGATTTACATGCCAGCTGCTTTACATACTCTCAAGCCGCTGGAGGCTTTATATCACAGTTCACGTTATTACAGGTGACAGTTATCGGACCATCGTTGTGCCTTGTACCAGAAAGTAGCGTGGCCTTCACTTGCCTCATGCTGGGAACAACAGTCTTGTTCTTATTTACAAAGCTACGTTTAATAAGCTACCATTTTATTTATCATCCCTTTTAAAAGTGAGAGAGTGTGTAAAACTTTATTCAGATACCACGCTGCTCCCAGCTGGAATAAACCTCAGGTCTCAAGTGGGCTGGATCGTTGAGGTTTTGTGTCTTTGAGGTTTTGTGTCTTTGAGGTGTTGTGTCTTTGAGGTTTTGTGTCTTTGAGGTGTTGTGTCTTTGAGGTTTTGTGTCTTTGAGGTGTTGTATCTTTGAGGTTGTGTTGTGTGAATAAATGATCAGAGACTCACTCTTTTCTTCTTCTTTTTCTCCCGTTCCTTCAGTCACATCTACTTGTGATCTTTTCTCCTCAGCGTCTTCCTCTTCTCGTCCTGATGAAGGTCTGTCTCGCTTGTCTTCTCCCATCCGTCCATTCACTCGCTCCTCCTCCTCCTCCTCCTCCTCGTCTTCTTCTCTGGTCTTTGACTGATCGTCTTTGTCTGATTGTTTTGTCTCAGGACACGTTGAAGCATCAGTTTTATCGTCTGTCTTGAAAACTTCTTCTCCTGCTGCTGTTGCTTTCTCTGCTACGTCATCAGCGACTCCGACCTCGTCTCCGCTGCTGGACGTCCTGTGGCGGCGGGATGGAGGGCGTCGCCGGAGGGAGTGACGAGCTCGGCTCTGGACCAATCAGGGCAGAGAAAGTCAGTTATTAGAAAGAAAGTTACTATTACTTTATTTATTCACTGATAAACAAATGTGTTGTGTCTCTTTGTCTCTTAGCGGTGTTTTTGTGTCTCTTTGTCTCTTAGTGGTCAAGTAGCGTCGCTTTGTCTCTCAGTGGTGGTGTTGTGTCTCTTTGTCTCTTAGCGGTGGTGTTGTGTCTCTTAGTGATGGTGTTGTGTCTCTTTGTCTCTTAGCGGTGGTGTTGTGTCTCTTTGTCTCTTAGTGGTGGTGTTGTGTCTCTTTGTCTCTCAGTGGTGGTGTTGTGTCTCTTTGTCTCTTAGTGGTGGTGTTGTGTCTCTTTGTCTCTCAGTGGTCAAGTAGCGTCTCTTTGTCTCTTAGTGGTGGTGTTGTGTCTCTTTGTCTCTCAGTGGTCAAGTAGCGTCTCTTTGTCTCTTAGTGTGTGTTGTGTCTTTTGTCTCTTAGCGGTGGTGTTGTGTCTCTTTGTCTCTTAGCGGTGGTGTTGTGTCTCTTTGTCTCTTAGCGGTGGTGTTGTGTCTCTTTGTCTCTCAGTGGTCAAGTAGCGTCTCTTTGTCTCTTGGTGGTGGTGTTGTGTCTCTTTGTCTCTTAGCGGTGGTGTTGTGTCTCTTTGTCTCTTAGCGGTGGTGTTGTGTCTCTTTGTCTCTCAGTGGTCAAGTAGCGTCTCTTTGTCTCTTAGTGGTGGTGTTGTGTCTCTTTGTCTCTTAGCGGTGGTGTTGTCTCTTGTCTCTTAGCGGTGGTGTTGTGTCTCTTGTCTCTCAGTGGTCAGTAGCTCTTTTGTCTCTTGGTGGTGTTGTCTCTTTGTCTCTTAGCGGTGGTGTTGTGTCTCTTTGTCTCTTAGCGGTGGTGTTGTGTCTCTTTGTCTCTCAGTGGTCAAGTAGCGTCTCTTTGTCTCTTAGTGGTGGTGTTGTCTCTCTTTGTCTCTTAGCGGTGGTGTTGTGTCTCTTTGTCTCTCAGTGGTCAAGTAGTGTCTCTTTGTCTCTTAGTGGTGGTGTTGTGTCTCTTTGTCTCTCAGTGGTGGTGTTGTGTCTCTTTGTCTCTTAGCGGTGGTTGTTCTGTGGGTGTTGTGGTTGTGTCTTTTGTCTCAGCGTGGTGTTGTGTCTCTTTGTCTCTCAGTGGTCAAGTAGCGTCTCTTTGTCTCTTAGTGGTGGTTGTCTCAGTGGTGGTGTTGTGTCTCTTTGTCTCTTAGCGGTGGTGTTGTGTCTCTTTGTCTCTTAGCGGTGGTGTTGTGTCTCTTTGTCTCTCAGTGGTCAAGTAGCGTCTCTTTGTCTCTTAGTGGTGGTTTTGTCTCTTAGCGGTGGTGTTGTGTCTCTTTGTCTCTTAGCGGTGGTGTTGTGTCTCTTTGTCTCTTAGCGGTGGTGTTGTGTCTCTTTGTCTCTTAGTGGTGGTGTTGTGTCTCTTTGTCTCTTAGTGGTGGTGTTGTGTCTCTTTGTCTCTCAGTGGTCAAGTAGCGTCTCTTTGTCTCTTAGTGGTGGTGTTGTGTCTCTTTGTCTCTTAGCGGTGGTGTTGTGTCTCTTTGTCTCTTAGCGGTGGTGTTGTGTCTCTTTGTCTCTTAGCGGTGGTTGTGTCTCTTTGTCTCTTAGCGGTGGTGTTGTGTCTCTTTGTCTCTTAGCGGTGGTGTTGTGTCTCTTTGTCTCTTAGCGGTGGTGTTGTGTCTCTTTGTCTCTCAGTGGTCAAGTAGCGTCTCTTTGTCTCTTGAGCGGTGGTGTTGTGTCTCTTTGTCTCTTAGCGGTGGTGTTGTGTCTCTTTGTCTCTTAGCGGTGGTGTTGTGTCTCTTTGTCTCTTAGCGGTGGTGTTGTGTCTCTTTGTCTCTTAGTGGTGGTGTTGTGTCTCTTTGTCTCTTAGTGGTGGTGTTGTGTCTCTTTGTCTCTTAGCGGTGGTGTTGTGTCTCTTTGTCTCTTAGCGGTGGTGTTGTGTCTCTTTGTCTCTCAGTGGTCAAGTAGCGTATCTTTTAAATCGGACCTTGTTGATACTCGACAGGATGGACCCCTCCTCCACCGTGGGAGGGGCCTCAAAGGAGACGGGGCCCTCCTCCTCAGTGGGCGTCGCTGTGGAGGAGGTGGTTACTGGGGCGGAGCCGGGGGAGGGAGGGGGGAAGGCGGGAGACAGCAGCCTGAAGGCGGGGCTCTTCGGTGACGTCAGCTGGGCCGAGGGAGAGAGAGCGAGCGAGGCCTACGCAGAGAGAGAGAGAGACGTCAGAGTGCGTCTCTGTCCACACCAGCGGGGGGGGGGGCACTACTCACCTGAAGCTTCTCGATCAGAGCAGAGTTCCTCTTGGTTTTGGCAGAAAGAGGTGAGGTGACACCTGGAGGCTGCACACACACACACACACACACACACACACACACACACACACACACACCACACACAACACACACACACACACACACTGTTTCATATTGTTTCCTTGTTTCTCATGTGATGAACCGTTTCCTTCTGATTTGGAAGGCCCCCCCCCTCACCTCCTGGTCGTCTCCGTGTGCTTTCGGCAGCTGTAGTGAACGAGGAGGTCGACGTCTCACCGGCTTCTCCTGGGGACAGATAATACAACTGTGGCTTTAATATGTTCAAGGTTGAATCCGGAGTTTGTGTCTGAGCTGACGTTGAACTCACAGGGTCATCATCTGGAGGAGCTGGGCCTCGGAACCGTCCTGCAAGTTCAGCCACCGAGCGCTGAGACACAGCCTCCTCCTGAGAGAGAGGGGAGAGAGGGAGAGAGGGGGGGAGAGGGAGAGGGAGGAGAGAGAGAGGTGATTAACAACAACACTGGGTTTAATGATCCATCAGACAGAAAAGACCTTTCTCATCAGTCACGTGACTCGACTACCAGCGGTGAACACAAAGCTAACACTTCCTAACACTTCTGTCAGTAACACTTCCTGTAGTTACAGTTCCTGTCAGTAACACTTCCTGTCAGTAACACTTCCTGTCAGTTACACTTCCACCTCGTGGTCCGTGCTCTGACTCTTCACCTTCACTGCTCCTCCTTCAGAGGAGTTTCTGTTACTAAGCAACCGACTGCAGAGGAGATGATCTACTTCCTGTTTACATCACGTGACCTGTGTGTTCAGGTGTGTTAGTGGACAGAGGTGGATTTAGTTTGTAAATGTAAACGTGTTTGTGTGGACGCGTTCGAACCTGCAGTCACGACACACAAAACGCCATCACAGACAGTGGGGGCGGGGTTTGCTGCTCTGTAGGAGGGTGGGGCCTATTACATGTCAGTGTCAAGGGGCCTGTTGTTTCATAGTGTGTCCATCATAACATGTGTCAGAATCCAGTGTTGTGCATGAACGAGTTCAAAAGAACGCGTTCATTTTTATGAGAACGATGAACTGAACGCGACAAATCATGAATTTGAACGGTGAACACGTTCATATGATCTGAGCTCCAGCTGAAACGTGACGGAGTGTTTTCCTTCTCCTGAGGAGAGACGCTGTGTAAATCACCATGTCGCTGCTCAGTGTCCGGACAATGTCCGCGATGTAGCCGAAACCAACTAACTCGAGTCGCACTACGTTACCCAGGATTCATCCCACACACACGTCGTCCAAACAAGCAACGTGATCCAAGACAACCGCTCTCGGTCTCATATACAAATGGCAAGTGAAAGCAGAGACGCAGACTCAGCGACTACATCCGATGCACCTTATTATTATTTGCAGGATTTTTACAAACTGTCTGATAAAGATTCCGACAGTAACAATCTCACCTTTCTGTGCAAATTGTGTCCTGCGCTGAAAAAGCAAGTCCGGACGTCAGCCTCATCTAAGTTAAACCGGCATGTGGAGCTGAAGCATCCAGCTAGCCTCAGAAGTTAGCTCCAAGTTAGTGAAAGTCAAAAAAAGACCAAGACCCCTGCCAACAGCCCCAATGACCCAAACCTTCAAGGGTACGAGTTCCCAGCAACAGGTAGACAAACTCGTGCAGGGTATGAATAAATAAACAGGCAAAATTAGCAATAATTAAAAAAAACATTTCTTTTAGGAATTGATACATATGAAGTCCAGTTTAAGGCAAGGGGTAGTGATGGATAAAGTTTTCTTTAAAAAACAAGTTAAGTCTTTCATTCTCACTTTCCACCTTAAAACTATGAACTGAACTGAACTTTGAACTAGTTCATGAGAGGTGAACTTACACAACACTGTCAGAATCTATAAAGTCATAACTGCAGAGAACCAGGACATTAAACTCCTGTTATGAAGAGAGCTGCTGTTGGTGCGCCCCCGGGTGGCTGGTTACTTCCTGTCTGTGGCCGCGCTGTGACCATGTTAGGAAGGGAAGTGTCATCAGCAGCTGCTCGTCACAGACACGTGTGTGTGTGTGTGTGTGTGTGTGTGTGTGTGTGTGTGTGTGTGTGTGTGTGTGAGACTCCACTGATCACATGATGAAGGGTCAGAGAGCGACAGTGATGACTTCATAGCAACAAGATGTAACAATATCACAGGTCAAGACCACGCCCACTGTAATACTAGGACTATTAATCCCCCCCACAGACTGAATAAACGACCAAATCATCCTGATCGCCCCCTGGTGGCAGGCTGCAGTATAGTTCATAAAGCCCACCTCCTACATGTTAGCAGATGGGACATGAACCACAGTGAGAAATGAAAGTACATCAGTAAATCAAAATATAAATTCATTGATCGTCTTTACTACATCATCTGTCCC
>NC_061497.1:24469557-24477057 GCF_022539355.2 Hippoglossus stenolepis | reverse complement strand
CCCCCCTCAGAATTAAGACAAACTCAAATAATAATTTACACCTGTATCCAAACAAAAGGGCAAATTTGATTCTAATCTTTGATAATAAGCTTTATAGTTTTATATTTTGAGATATTTTTTCCCTTTAAGTAGCCGTAATACTCCGTCATGCTACTCTGCCCCCTGGTGGAGGTTCTTCTGAATCCTGCAGATTCAAAAACGGCTAGCATGCTAACAACGGCATTTCATTTACTGTCCTTACTCTCTCAGTTTAGCTGGATTTAATATTATTAATATCATATTTTTTATATATTAGTATTCATCAAGAGAATAAACCAACAATGTTTCCTGTCATTTAACTGTGTAACAGAATCTGTTGCTGCAGGAATCAAACCTGTGACGGACAGGAGCCAGTTTATTTCTCTAATGAGCACCAAGGAAACAACTTGGCCGTGTGAAAATACACAAATATAAAGATGAATATTATTCCCAAAGAAGATGTTTTAAATGTCTTTATCGCTTTATCTCGAAATCGATGGCGAGAAGATTGTAAACTTTTGTCAAAGTTTCACTTCAAACAGAAAAAGAAAGATGAAAATGTCTCTCAACAGTTGAGTTGTATCTTCATCAGTCCTCCTCCTCCTCCTCCTCCTCCTCCTCCTCCTCATCTTCATGTGTCTGAATCAGATCTTTACTCAGTTTAACGGAGATCAAACTATGTCAGAAAAGTTAAAGTAGACGACTGATGTTTCCTCTGATGAAGGTTAAAGTCTCATCGTGACTCCGCAGGTTTGTGGGATTTTTTCTGGAACTGAGAATCAATAACGTCCCTGCTTCTTCTTAAAGATCTTATTGAACGTGGTTCTCCTCCGGCTTCTGGACGACTCGTCGCCTACTTCCTCCTCCACGGGGCTCCTCCTGCCCGACGAGCAGGACGAGGCAAAGGAGGAGGCGACGGGGCGGTCTGGCGTGATGCAGAGGGAGCGGGTGGAGCAGGAGGAGGCGAGGACGGAGGCAGCGCTGCTCCTCAGCTCCCCGAGGCTGGAGCTCTTCTCCAGGCCTCCGACGAGCCCAGAGCCCTGACCCTGCAGGGGGTGGAGCCCAGAGGGCAGGAGGAGGGGCTTGAGGCTGTACAGACATCGAGATTCGCCGGGAGAGAGTGGGAGGGAGGAGTCAGAGTCTGAGCGGTTTGTAATGTCTCTGATGAAGAAAGAGAGAATAATGTCAGCAAAAGCTAACGTTAACGTCGCTAACAGATTATTACATGAACTGGATGGTTTCAGCTGTTGTTCCAGTTTAAGTTCGTACAGACGTTTTACTCCCGACTCTTCAGGCTGAACACACAGAGCTAAATGCTAACAGCTGGCTTGCTAACTATTCTTAGCGCTGAAGCTAGAAACAGTCGGATTCCTCCTCTGGGGAAGATGAACATCTTCCCTCAACCTCATCGTGCTGTTGAGATATTTCTATCAATAACAAAAGTCCAATAAGCACAAGATGGAAGGAATTCTACATTAAGAATGAAGTTAGAACAGAAGATGTCCGAGGTGAAGATGAAAGGTGGCGTTCATGATTGTTTTCTTATTTTATCAACAAAAACAACAAAAAAGCAAACGAACAAATTTCGAAAATTTGAATGAGAATCAGGATCGTGTACTAAACCAAACCAACAAGGAATTTGTGTAAAATAACGTTAACAAGGGATTAAAAGTCATAAACTCACAAATCCTGACCACTCAATAATTTATAAAAGCTAAATGTAAATTTCAAGAAAATACTTGACTAAACTCCGACCTTGGGATTTTTTTTCTTCTAATATTTCGAAAATAAGAAAACAATGATGAATCAGACATAAGTTTGAAAGAAGTTCTTGAACATAAATTAAGATCAAATCAAATGTTTGGTGAGTGACGTGAGATTTTAGTTCGTATCATTGGAAAAGTCGTGCAGAGAGAAGATACCCGAAGCTGCCGGAGCGACAGCACTGCGTCTGGTTCGTTACAGCTCCCCCTGCAGGCGGGAGGCTGGACGTCGCCTCCAGAGAGTGGAGATGAGAAGATCGTAAGAGCAAAGCAGAAATGTGGGCGGTGCTCTCGGTGTACAAGGAGGCGGAGTTAGCAGGAGGACAGAAGGAGAGGAGGGGGGGCTGATGGAGGGGTGAGACAGGGAGGAGGAGAGAGAGGGTGATGGCACGGGGAGGAACTCCAGCTGGCCAATAGAGCGGCTGCGATTCTGCCGGGCGTGGCCTGTGGGAGGTCGGGTTGAAGTGGGTAGACCACGCCCCTCTTGTATAGGTAAGCCCCGCCTTTCAACCAACCTCTGAGAGCTGAACATCAGAGCGGGGTCTCCCGTCCGCTGTTGCAAGGGCATCAGACTCTGAGCTGCAGGAGAGTAGAACAACTTTTATTTTGAAAGTCAAATCAAAGGGAGTTCAGCTCACAGACAGGAAGCAGTTTATTTCTCCATGTTAAGAAGAAAGTGATTCTGAAGCTCAGAAACGAATCAGCTTCTGACGTTTGAACGTGTTTTAAAAACATGATCCTTTATGATAAAATATCCAGATACGTTTTCTTCACACTGAACTTTTCCTTCTTTTTAAAATCGGAGCAGATTTTTGGTTAAAACCGTTGAAGCTGAGACGTTTGAGCTGTAAACCTGTGAATGACGTTAGTAAAGAGAAGCACGATAACGCAGGTGATGATGAGTGAAGCAGAGGAAAAGCTCCGCCCAGCTTCGTCTGGTGTGACCACGCTGAGGGAGGAAGAGGAGGAGCTGCTCAGGTGAGGAGGCGTTCACGTGCACCTCTGCTGTCGGAGCTTTTAACTTCTAATAAATAAACCGACTCAGACGTCCGACACCTCAATCAATCAATCAAATTGTATTTGTATAGTCTCATATTCACAAATCACAGTTTGTCTCAGAGGCTTTAACAAGGTGAGACGTCCTCTGTCCTTAACCTCAACAAGAGTCAGGACAAACTGAAGGTCAGAGATTTTGTTAGCTGCTTTGTTTGCTGATCCTCAACTCTTCTCAGACGCTCACGTGAACGCAGCCTGTGATTGGTTTATTGTCTGTTTATGAAAATAAAAAGTTCAGGGATCATTGAGTCAAATTCAATTTTAAAGAAACTTCAGAAATGATTTTGAAACGATCCTGGTAATTTTGTTTGTTTCCTTCGCTGTGAAAAAACAAACTAAAGAATAATAATAAACCAAGAACTACGATAATATATGTTGATAAGGAAGATTCATATTTATAATACATTTTAAATGTTTCCAATGAAGAAATGTAACGATAGGAGCTGTGCAGGAAGTGACTATTATTGACTCAATACATTTGGTTCCATTAATAATAAAGACTGGAATTCTTTCCTACTTTTGTCTTCCTTTAATCAAATAAGAATTTTTTCCCCCAAATATTTCTAATTTCCAGGTTTTCCAGCACCAATAGGAAACCTCGATCAAAGTTACAGAGGTATGAACCAATCAGAGAGGGGCAGATGGGAAGGGGGGAGGGGCCAACCAGAGTGTTTCCATGACGACTGTGTGTCTGCGATGCCACTCAGGGGCCAGAGGTCGCTCACTCGCCGGTCCATCTGCCACGCTGCATCTGCAGGGAGCCAATCAAGAGAGAGACGCCAAGAAAAAGGAACCAATGACAGGAGGGGGCGGAGACAACAGGTAAAGGGTTAAAGGGCAAATCCACAGAATTTATTTCTCTTTCCTGTCGGCATCTGAGGTTCCTCTGTGCCTCATCACTACGGTAACACATGTGGATTAATCAGCTGCTGAAAATAGTCCCCAACAAACTCACTGTTTCCTCCTGTTTGATAAAAATAACTTTCTACGTTTCCGTCACAGTTTGGAGACGAAGTACGAGTTCTACTCTACACTTTTACATGTTCAAACCACAGACTGTAAATAAAGACGACGACACGTCTCCTGTAAAAAAACTAAAACGCTGCCATCTTGTGGTGATGATGTGATTTACGGTCATTTAGTGATCAGGAAGTGGAGTCCTGGTATTGAGGCCCCGCCCACACACGCTCTCAACCTCCACACTTGAACAAATATCAGCCTGTATTTATTTAACGTCTACTTTGATGTGTTTGGTCCATGTCCCACCAGGGGGCGATCACTTCAGGGAGCGGCCATGTCGTCCATCTTTATTTACAGTGTGTGGTTCGGACTCAGACAAGCAACATGTCTGTCGGTCTCTCAGCACTTCCTGTTTGTGGCTCTGATGATGTCACACCTGCTGCTCGCTGTGTCGTCTGATCTGTTTGTCAGGAGCTAGAAAGTTGTTGCTGTGTGTTGATGTAGACTCACACTGCAGCGTCCCAGGAGACAGGATGTCCTCGTCCATGTCGTCGAGGTCGTCGGAGAGCAGGAGGTGCTGCGGGGTCGGAGGTCGCAGGCCGAGGAAGGACGGGTCCAGGTTGAGGGCGGCCGCCAGCGCTCCGAGACCCGGGTTGTGGACCAAACAGAAACCAGTCAGAGACTCGATCTGCTGCCAGCGGTGGAGTTTCTCCCGTAACGCCGCCGTCACCTCCGCCAGCGCCTGTCTGAGCGTTGCACCGGACCGAAGAACGTTTTAAAGTAATGCTATGATAAATCATCTCTCAGCATCAATCTGACAACTGTGACCTTTCAAAATAAAACTGGATGAGCTGATAAAATACAACAAAAAGTTCAGAAACTAACGATCACCTGAAAAGCAACTTTTTAAATGAGGTCAAAGGTCATAGGTTTAATCTTTTATAATCTATATAAAAACATTCAATATAAACTGTACAAATATAAAGTACAATAAAAGTGCAAGTAATTCCAAACTGGACATGTTCAGGGTCAAAGGTCACTCACTTGGCCGACAAGATCTTGTGGTCGACGTCGTCCAGCGACGAGCTGTGAGCGACGTGAAACGTCCCGAACAGAGAACTCCTCTTCTTCTTGATCTTCTCTGCCTGAAACGATAAATCTTCATCTGTGTGTGTTTGTGTGCGTCTGTGTGTGTGTGTGTGTGTGTGTGTGTGTGTGTGTGTGTGTGTGTGTGTGTGTGTGTGTGTGTGTGTGTGTGTGTGTGTGTGTGCTCACCCCCTCCCTGGCCTGCAGTAGCTGTTTCTCTGCGTTCTGTTTCTTGATGTTATAATACTGAACTTCCACCTCGTGCGTCAGCTGGAGCCATTTCTGCAGAACGTCCGGAGGAGCCCAGTGAACCCGCGACTCCAGCTCCCTCTCCGCCTTCTTCAAAGCCACACGTACCTGCAGACACGCACACACACACACACACACACACACACACACACACACACACACACACACACACACACACACACACACACACACACACACACACACACACACACACACACACACACTCTTCAGCAGCAGGTAACTCAGGGTTTCAGTGATATACGTGACGTGTGCTCCACCTGTTCCAGCTCCTCCTCTGCGTACTTCTGTCGGCTCCTCTCGTTCTCCGTTCCCTCTCGGAGCTCTCGGAGCCGCTGAGCTTCCTGTTTGGCCGAGCAGATCTTGTTCCTCAGCTCCTCCTCCACCTTCACCTTCTCCACCTGAACGCAGCGCTGCTCCTCCTGAGCCTGCTGCAGCCTGACGGAGACGACAGCTCGTCACTGACAGCTCACTCATCACGTCACATCCGCACGTTTATCGTTCACTGAGTTTGTTCTTCAGACAGATTTATACTGCAGCCAGCCACCAGGGGGCATTCAATATAGTTGGGCTTCACAGACAAACTCACACACTTGCTATACCACAGTAAAGAATGAAGCCTCAGTATCATGTTGGTGCCAGCAGGAGGTGCTGTGACTCAGAGCATGAAGGAATGTGTGTGCACGTGTGTGTGTGAGAGAGAGAGAGAGAGAGTGAGAGAGAGAGAGAGCAGCAGTGTATTCTTTGACCATATAAGGACTTCAGACAGAAAGTTTCTTCTCACACACACACACACACACACACACACACACACACACACACACACACACACACACACACACACACACACACACACACACACACACACACACACACACACACACACACACACACACACACACACACGTTATTTCCTCCTCAGTCACTTTAAAGGTTCATTACACTCTAACATTTAAAGCAGACAGTTCTCCGAGCAGAAGAAGAAGTTTCTGTCTCACTTGTCCTGCAGCTCCAGCAGACTCAGCTCCGCCCTCTGCAGACCCTCCAGGTCCTTCGCCAGCGTCTCCAGGTCGTCTCTGGACCTCCTGGTCTGGACGTAGGCGAAGCAGCAGCCGCACAGCGCCATCAGGACGGACACGCCCAGAACCAGGTCCTTCCACCAGCTCTGTCGGCCTGACGACACACACACACACACACACACACACACACACACACACACACACACACACACACACACACACACACACACACACACACACACACACACACACACACACACACACACACACACACACACACACAAATAAAGACGTGTCACAGTCTCATAAAATATACACAGTATTGTAATCCATGAAAATGTCAATATTTCAAATATATTAAAAAGAATTGAAAAAAACTTAAATAATTGATAAAAATGTCCCAGTGTAGTGAAACACATGATGTCATAGAAAGTTCTAAAAATCATTCTAATAAAATCTGATGTTTTTTACAACCTGCATCTTTACCTTCACTTATCTATTCAGTCTGTACATTTATTTATTTTTACTGTACACCGATATACACATACTGTAAAAACATATACACAGTATATATAAAGTGTGTGTGTGTGTGTTAGTGAACTATAAAGTTACAAATATATAATGAAAGTAAAGGTATAGATGTGCATGTGAGCAGGTACCTGGCGGAGGTCCGAACAGAACAATGTCCAGAGCTTTGAGCTGCAGCTTCTGAGAATGAATTCTGTCTGAAATCTTCAGCACCAACACGGTCAGAGTGGTGTTCTTCACCGCCAGCCTGGGGGGGGGCACAGAACAACACGTTTCACACTGGCTCGTCAGTTTCACCTCCACAGGAAGTGGCCTCACACAAACACTGTCATGGTTGTGTGGTTTGTTCAAGACAGTCAGACAGTCAGAGTCAGTTTAAACTCAGCAGTGAACAGGAGAAACTTTATACGTGTATATATATATATATATATATATGAACGTATAATTAACATGTTCTATGTGTCAAGGGTGCTATAAAATGAAGATATAAGGTTTGTGGGCGTCAGGAAACAAACTTCCAAACACACTGGTCACATGATCATCATTCAGCTCAAAGTTGAATCAATTTCTCAAAGGATTATGGGACATTTGCTTTGAACTTGTTCTGAACTTTAACGAATATCCTTGCAGGGACAGGTGTGTGTGTGTGTGTGTGTGTGTGTGTGTGTGTGTGTGAGTGTGTGTGTGTGTGTGTGTGTGTGTGTGTGTCACCTGGGTAAGGACTTCCCGTCCAGCTGGTGCCTCCTGAAGGTTTCTGTGTATTGAGGAAGCTCCACACTGATGAGCAGCCAGTCCTCCACCTG